>NC_068358.1:89820436-90075699 GCF_020536995.1 Dreissena polymorpha
CGAATCCTACCTTACTAACCGCAAACAAAAAGTTGTTCTCCCAAACGCAGAATCCAATTGGTCTCATATCAACGCTGGAGTACCCCAAGGCTCAATTTTAGGACCTCTTTTGTTTTTAACTTTCATTAATGATATTGTAAAAGATATTCATGCAAACATAAGGTTATTTGCCGACGACACTAGCCTTTATGTTGTAGTCGACAATCCAGTCAACGCTGCAGCTATACTTAACTCCGACCTCGAAAGAATCAATAAATGGGCTAAAACGTGGCTTGTCAGTTTTAATCCTAAGAAAACGGAATCGATGATCATAAGCCGCAAGACAAACACAACTCAACATCCCTCTGTATATATGGATAACGTCGCCATTAGCGAAGTAACAAAACATAAACATCTAGGACTCAACTTTACGAAATATCTTAAATGGGGCGCCCATATTGAGTACATAGCTAATAAGGCCTACACAAGAATACACGTAATGAAAAAGTTAAAATTTAATTTAGATCGTTCCTCATTGGAAACCATGTACTTATCATTTATTCGTCCTTTACTCGAATACGGCGATGTCGTTTTCGACAACTGTACATTACAAGACCAAGAACTGTTAGAAAACGTCCAACATGAGGCTGCATGAATAGTCACAGGTGCCACGAAATTAATCTCTATCCAAAAGCTTTTGGAAGAAGTCGGATGGGAAACTTTAAGTAATCGCAGAGCCAAACATAAACTCACTCTTTTTTACAAAATGACTAATAACCTAACCCCATCCTATCTGTCTGACTTATGTCCACCAATGAATACCAACGACCGCTATAATTTAAGGAATAATCAATCACTTTATGTCCCTAGAGCTAGAACTGCGCTCTACTACAACTCATTTATCCCATCCACAACTCGTGCTTTCAATAGCCTTTCAACCGAAACCTCGAACGCATCATCCATCCACAAATTTAAAAGAGGTCTTCCATCATCAGCGGTCAAAGTTCCAAAATATTATTACTATGGCAAACGTATATCCCAAATAATGCATACGCGACTACGCACACACTGCAGTGTGCTTTCACATGACCTGTTTAGTAAAAACATTATACAATCCCCTCTTTGCTCTTGTGGCGAAGAAGAAACAGCTAGCCACTATTTTTTACACTGCCCATTGTACTCCACCATTCGAGTGCGCCTCTTGAACTGTGTATCGCACTTCTGCCTACCCTCAACCAAGGTATTGCTTTTTGGAAATCCTATTCTTTCTTTGGAAGACAACTGCACTATTTTTGCAGCAGTACATACCTTTATTGATATATCTAAACGTTTTGATAAAACGCCTTCGGTACCAATGCCCACATTATTATAACGTGCTCCCCAGCTCCTTCAAACTCTCTCTCCAACCTCGTTCTACCACTATATCTCCGCTTCCATTTCTCTAACTCTTCCCTACTATCACTTACACATGCACTTGATCTATGTATCCATACTCATCTACTTTTCCGACATTAAACCTTACTTCAATTTAATTATACACATGTACTTTCCACCACAACCACTCTTCATTAACATTTATGTAGTGAAGTCCTTCTCGCCTAATGCATCGCTTATTCATGCTCGTAGAACGACCTACAATAAGCTAAGTTTAGCTTCCAGGTCAATCCACATATTACTGTGTATTTATTTGATGTATATGCATTCCGAAATAAATATGTTTAAACCAAGACTAACTCCAAAATTGGCTAAAGTTTTGAAAACCTTATGATCTGTAGGTACAATTAAAACTAACATATATAAAATCCGTTCAAAATGCCATACTGTATCTACCCTTATTATTTAATTGCTAACATCATTGATGATTGAAATCGATCAGCGTTGATTAGAACTAGGCATTCGATGGGTTTCCCAATGTCTTAAAGGGGACTTTTCACAGATTTTTGGTTGTTTTGAAGTTTGTAATTAAATGCTTTATATTGATAAATGTAATCATTGGATCTATAAAGCTCCAGTAAAAAAAATCAAGAATAAAATTGAAAAAAGAAAACAGTAACCATCAGCAGGGCTGGAACCACTGACTACTGGAGTCCTGGAGTAAAAGTCTACCCAGAGCTCCAGATAAGATGCGTTTCTGCGCATTTACGAATTGAAAAATTAAAAAAAAACGCTTTACAAATCGTTCCAATACGTAACATTATGCAATACAAATCTGGGAACGTATTTTTAATTGATTAAAGTGCGTAACCGGTTAAGCCAATAATCCAGTTGAGTGTTTAGTGTTAGATAATCTTTCAATCAACAGTAAGTCAATCAAAAGAACCTTGTCATCAAAATGGCGCCCCATTGGAAGTTCGAAAAGGGGACGTTTCAAGCGAACAGCTTCTCCTACAGGAAGTCACTGTATATAACAATATGTCAATAGAGGTCAATCTTATGATGATTCTAGAATTGTTGAAATAATTTTAAGCGATCTCATGTCACAGAAGTTTAAGAGTCAAAAAAAGAAAACCAAATAGCATGGTGGTGACCACAGGCCATGTGACTTTATTTTCAATTGCACAAGCATTGTCATATCTTAGTCCAATTCATTGTGAAATGACGTTCATGTACTACATGAATACTATATGCAAGAAAGACCCAATCAAATCAGAGATACAACACATGTTAGTTTGATATTTTAAAGAAAGTATGTTCATGTCATTTAAAGTTTATTCTGTTTACATTTATTAATAACAAATAATATTTGTTCTAGATTAAACACACCATGTACTATGCCAGTTTTCTATGGAAATGGAAAATACCCCTCAATATTCCTAAATACTCTTTATGGTTGAAACAAAGGAGTAAAATACCCTTTAACAATAATATCAGGGGGTAAATTACCCTATTGACTAAATCCTTATCTTACGCTCTGAGTCTACCATTTAGACCACTTGGTCATCCGTCCTTATACAATGACGGATGTTTTTTTATACTTTATATTAGCAATCCTCGTAGTTTCACATAATATAACGACAGCAAAAGAACTCTCCAAATTACTAAATCGTTTCGCGTTGCAACGCTTTATAATTTTCAGGTTTTTAAATCGTCAAAAGATGCATATAATGGCTATTTTAGAGCATGGTAAATGTTCAGTATTACTGTTTCCTCACAAATATCATAACTAAAACGAATTTTGGCGAATCTGAAACAATTTTTTATTTCAATTTTGTCCATTTACCAAAACGTGAAAAGGCCCCTTTAAAGAGCGAGATAGTATATACCAGGGGCCGTATTCCAGTAGTTTCTTAAGTTAAAAAATAACTTAAGTTGAAATATTGCGCAATATTTTTTCTTATCTCCACCATTTTTTCTTTAACCATAAGATTTCACTTGAGTTAATTTCTGGTAGCTTCATAAACTTAATAAATTTCTTTACTCTGTGTATTTCTTCTCATATATTTAAAATTAAGTTAACTTCCTTTAACTCTTAAAGGAATTTCTTAAAGAGAAATACTAAGCGTCTCATATTTTGTTTTTTACATTTCAAATTTAACTTAAGAAATTTATTTAAGAAATGTCTTAATTTAAGTGAAAACTTAAGAAGCTACTGGAATACGGCCCCTGGTTTAACATTTCCAATCTTACTTTTCGCCCATCATTCGACACTGTCCACATGCAGCTGTGAAGAAAAGCAACATGTAGAACATTGGCATGTTAGTAACGTCACAATACAATGGAAATGTGCAACTGGCCTTGTTAACCGAGTGTCGCGTGTACGAATTTGGCAGTTTAGCCCTTTTCCCAATGTCTGTGTACCTCTAGTTGACTTTTACACTATTTACAAAATTTGATCATATGATATTATTATTTTAGTGATAATTGTTTGTTACATAATGATATGTTTTGTGTGTCTCTACTTTTTTTCATATACTAGCAATACAAGAAACAAAATAACCGATTCGCAGTTTTGGTCTCAGTGTAGCTACTGTGGCCAAAAAGTAACGGTATACAAACGAATGATACATGTTGCAAATTGATTGTTTATATGGAATTGTATGCTCATTTTTTGCCGAAAAATTGCTTATTTCGTGATTTTTCGTATTTGAACAAAATAAAACAAGAAACCGTCGGAGACGGGTGATGCTCCCCAAAGGTTTTTTTGTCACAATATTGCACTATATATTCAGATAAAAGGAAACGTCTTGAGGGGCATAACTTTGGACAAAATAATACGATGGATGGTTTAGCAACTTAAAAATTTCAAAGGGCCACAACTCTCTAAATAAACCATCTAACCAGAACCCACAAATAACATGCGCATCTCCTCAAGGTAGTAAAGCTTCCCATAAAGCTTCATTGAATTCCAGTCAGTAGTTGGGGAGAAATAGCCCGGACAAGAATTGCACTATATGTACAAGGGCCATAACTCTGTGAAAAATCATCCGACCATAACCGGCTGATAATATGCACATCTCCAGTTTGTAGTGAAGCTTCCCATAAAGTTTCATTGAATTCCCGTAATAAGTTGCTGAGAAATAGCTCGGACAAGAATTGCTCTATATGTGCAATGGAAAATTTCAAAGGACCATACCTCTGTGAAAAATCATCCGACCAGAACCGGCTGATAATATGCACATCTCCTCTTGGTAGTGAAGCTTCCCATAAAGTTTCATTGAATTCCGGTCATTAGTTGCTGAGAAATAGCCCGGACAAGAATTGCACTATATGTACAGTTAATGAAATTTCAAAGGGCCATAACATTATGAAAAATCATCCGACCAGAACCGGCTGATAATATGCACATCTCCTCTTGGTAGTGAAGCTTCCCATAAAGTTTCATTGAATTCCGGTCATTAATTGCTGAGAAAATTGTGCACGGACGGACGGACACACGGACGGAAAGACTAAGCGGCGACTATATGCTCCCCCCCCCCCCTCCAAAAAAAAATCATTGGGGGGGCATAAAAATAAGTTTACTTTGGAGTGGAACGAGACTAAACAAGTTCATGGTGATGCACTATTAGCTGTTGGGCTATCTAATGGAGAAGTTATGGCCGTCCTATAAGGGAAAATATGTAGTTTCAATTATGTACACTCTTTATTATCTTAATTTAGACTCGGCTACTATAATTACATGATTTCAACGGAATATTCATAATGGTAAGGTTGAAAATATCGTATAGTAATACTCCACTATCGATATGGTAAAGAATTGCGCATTTCTCCAGCGATTACTGTCAATATCATACCATTTGTTGTAAATATCATGTATTTGAATATGAAATGATTTATATAGCGAGATAGCGAGTCTACATTGCAAAATTCCCAATCCCCAGTGGTTAACTATGTTCATGCACACTCCACTATCGATATGGTAAAGAGTGGAGCATTTCTCCATGGATTAATGTCGATATTATACCATTCGCTCAAGCAACGAACAATACCATCCAGTCAAAACTTCTGATCAGGCAAATGCGTTTGTTAAATATAATATTTATTTGTTACAGGGTATTGCTTGAAAATGAGCACCTCAGGCTTGTTTTTGTTAAATTTGTCTTCATCCAAAAAAAAATCAACAACACTTGTATAATATCTAAATCCATTTATTTTCCCATATAGAAATAACAAACAAACAATAATGTTAAAACAATATGCCTAAACAAAACAGAAAAAACAAGAGCACCACCTTGCGGGTGCAGACCGCTCATCTATATTCTTTTTAGAGGTGAAGGGACTCTCAATTTCAATCACAAAGGAGGGAGGGGTGGAGTGAAGAGGTATGTATAGTGTGAGGGTGTGGACATTAATTACATTATCTTCAAAAAATGCGGGAAAAAAATGAAAAAAAAACGGGGGAGGGGGTGGGTGGGTTGGGGGGGGTTATTCTTGGGTGCGATTGTTGGACGGTATTTCAAACATAAAATATGGTTTGGGTGGAGTCTATTGTGGTATGTCAGGTAAGAGTAGTTTTGTCAAAGTATCAATCAAATCTTATCATAAATAAAGAAGTAATGGCAATTTTAGCAAAATTTAACAAATTTGACCTTGAGAGTCAAGGTCATTCAAAGATCAAGGTAAATTCAACTTGCCAGGTACAGTAACCTCATGATAGCATGAAAGTATTTGAAGTTTGAAAGCAATAGCCTTGATACTTAAGAAGTAAAGTGGATCGAAACACAAAATTTTACCATATATTCAAAGTTACTAAGTCAAAAAAGGGCCATAATTCCGTAAAAATGACAACCAGAGTTATGTAACTTGTCCTTTTACTGAACCCTTATGATAGTTTGCGAGTGTTCCAAGTATGAAAGCAATATCTATGATATTTGAGGGGTAAAGTGGACCAAAACACAAAACTTAACCAAATTTTCAATTTTATAAGAATAAAAAGGGCACATAATTCTGTCAAAATGCCAGTCAGAGTTACATAACTTTGCCTGCACAGTCCCATTATGATAGTTAGTAAGTGTTGCAAGTATGAAAGCAATAGCTTTGATACTTAAGGAATAAAATGGACCTAAACACAAAAACTTAACCAAAATTTTCAATTCAAGTATAAAAAGGGCGCATAATTCTGTCAAAATGCACGCCAGAGTTATCTAACTTTGCCTGCCCAGTCCCTTCATGATAGTGAGTAAGTGTACCAAGTTTGAATGCAATAGCATTGATACTTTCTGAGAAAAGTGGACCTAAACACAAAACTTAACCGGACGCCGACGCCAACGCCGACGCCGACGCCAACGCCGACGCCATTTTGATGACAATAGCTCATAATTTTTGTTTAAATAGATGAGCTAAAAATTAATATATTGTCATTTCATTTTCATCAATATGGATGAATTATTGTTGTTTTCCCCAGTCATTTGCATACGTGTAAATACGAGACATTTTTATACGCATGTAATGCATACAGGTTATTGAAATGTACAAAAACATGTTCAATATGTCATACAACTTAGCTTCATATACAATCATTGAACGCCGAATGCACACTCGCATTTTTAGAGTCAGGTTTGAAACCATAAGCATGAAAACATCCCTATAGTACATTATATTACAAAACTGAATGCTGGTATTGACCAAGAAAAGTAGCACACATCTCTCATACAAAGCTCATTTGAAACTCCATAAAACTGTAACACACATCAGGCATTTTTACTAAAAGTCTTGTATTACAAAATATATTATGTTAACGAATTAAGTGCACAGTAAAATTAAGTAGAATAAGTAGAAGTAAAAAATCAGATCATTGCTTGGCTACAAAAAACACGTACAGGTTAAAGTACAAAATGTATACATATTATTGGCAGGCCTAGCTGACGAATTGACTAGCTACAGTTAAATGCAATATACACACAACGGGATTGTGTGGGACATAAAACTGTCCGAATGCACATTATTAAAAATATGTAAAACTTGTAAAGCAGGAAGCATGTTTACCTTAAACATGTGTATTTTAAACATGGAATGATTTGTATAGCGAGTCTAAATAGCGAAATCCTCAAAACCCCTTTGATTAACAATGTTCATGCACACATTGAATTGTGTTCTCAGATTTACACCTTGGTGCCACCTTATGTGAAGAATCCGTCAATCGCTTCTGTGGTTTCTGATGAATTGCCTGTGATTGGTTACTGTAATTACTCGTACCTTCCACGTCACGGAAGATCCATCTTGCAAACGTGTTACAATCTAGTTAATCAACGGTTTCAGTTTCAAGCCTGGGTCAATCATCTAAAAACAAAAATGACAATAGGTATAGCACTTAACTAAACAAGGTCTGTTTGTAAAATATGCATGCCCCATATGGGCTGTCAGTTGTAGTGGAAGCCATTGTGTGAATCCGTTTTCTGTCACTGTGACCTTGACCTTTGATTTATTGACCTGAACACCAATAGGGGTCATCTGCCAGTCATGATCCATGTAACTATGAAGTTTCATTATCCTAGGCCTAATTATTCTTGAGTTATCATCAGGAAACCATTTTACTGTTTCGAGTTACTGTGACCTTGACCTTTAACCTAGTGACCTGAAAATTTATAGAGGTCATCTGCCTTAATGATCAATGAACCTATGGATTTTAATGATCCTATGCATAAGCGTTCTTGAGTTATCATCCGGAAACCATTTTACTATTTAGAGTCACTGTGACCTTGACCTTTGACCTAGTGACCTGAAAATCAATAGGGGTCATCTGCGAGTCATGATCAATGTACCTATGAAGTTCCATGATCCTAGTCGTAAGCGTTCTTGAGTTATCATCCCGAAACCATTTTACTGGTTCAAGTCACCGTAACCTTGACCTCTGACCTAGTTACCTGAAAATCAATAGGGGTCATCTGCGAGTCATGATCAATGTACCTATGAAGTTTCATGATCCTAGGCGTAAGCGTTCTTGCGTTATCATCCGGAAACCATTTTACTGGTTCGAGTCACCGTGACCTTGACCTTTGACCTAGTGACCTGAAAATCAATAGGGGTCATCTGCGAGTCATGATCAATGTACCTATGAAGTTTCATGATCCTAGGCGTGAGTTATCATCCGCAAACCATCTGGTGGACGGACCGACCGACGGACCGACCGACATGAGCAAAACAATATACCCCCTCTTCTTCGAAGGGGTGCATAATAATACCATCTTAACCCATTTATGCCTAGCGTCTAGAAAAAAGGCCTTGGCAAACAGCGTAGACCCAGATTAGACGCCGCATGATGCTGTTTGCTTAAATTAATTTTTGTAAGAAATATTCTAAATATAGAAATAAAAATACTAGACATCCCTTATTTTGGAAATACATTGATCCATTTTAGAAGAATGGGAGAGTCCATAAATGGGTTAAAATCGCTTCATGTTGGTAAGCAAAGTAAGCAAAGACAGATTTGAAGATTATGTTTACTGCTTATCGAGTGAGTCTGTAGCATAAATATAATTTGATATTCATAATGGATGATTCTAAAGATATGAATAACTCCGTCATTAATTAGGTATGAAGCTCACTAGATATAACTAACGTTTAGACCAATATATACTTCAGCAGATTTATGCTTCAAGCGCATTTCAAGTGCATTTCCGATGACAAATTGTTCTTTTGACTAAAGGGGAAGTGTCGCATAACTGTACACATTGGACTGCATTTTTGTTCTCATTCAGATTTAAAATCATCACTATACAGAAGTTTTCATTTATTAATAAAATAGTATTGCTATGCATACATGTACCGGGAACATGTTTTAAATCCATCAACAATCGAATACATCAATTGCTTGTAATTTAAACGATAATTTAGCATGCTGAATGATATGAAATGGTTGTAAACAATACGATATCAATATTAAATGGGTACTAAGCAATAAACTTGATGTTATAATTCGAAAAGAATTTGTTTGTTATTTCATGAAAAAAAATCGTGATGACTTGGTGCCCAATGCTCCAATTCGGAATAACCTGTTAACGTGGCGGTCGGCTCAAAATATTACACAGTGAAGTATTACATAGAGATTAATTGGTGAGTGAAATAGATCTAAATACCGAATAAGCGTATTAGCGAACAATTCATTTTAATCCATCATATCAAGTTATTGACCTTCAATCAATTACAAGCCTTATAAAAAAGTGTGCGCTTTAAAGTAATTCTTCAAAAGAGTACAAAAGTCAGCCAAATGTAGCCAAATCACATGTATGGAGACATGTATCCAGTAAATCATTATACGTGCACTGTGTTTTGAAAATTCCCAGAAACGGACTCCAATGTGTCTCTATTAAACCTGGAGTGTCTCGATATACAAACATATAGATTTCGATAGAATGGAGCTACATTAATAAAAGACGGGTTAATTTACATCGGGCTCTAAAAAGAATCAGAGTAATAGCTAAAGGCTTTCTTTTGTATTTCGCGCCAACCACGTAACCAGACTAACACGATTTCTGGTGGCGAGTGTTGTACGGAAAAAATACCGATGTGCTCAGTAAAAAATCTCTAACCTACACACAAGCTCACAGTTTGGATTCGTTCTTGAGCTCGAGTAGCGAGTCGCTCTCCTGCGCGTCTGGTCGCAGATTCTCTTTATACTCGTTGGAGACGGCCGGGATCTGTAACAGCGAGGGCATAGCATAGACAAGTAGGAATGGATTGTTTCCTTAGTTGGGTTCCGAAAAAATTGGTCCTTTGAATGTCTGAATTTGAAATCAGCTGGTAATGATAATACATTATCCCGTAAGCTTGGTTTTCGAACGCAATATGTAATACTTTGTTCTTGTGGGTCTTGTAATCAGTCTAGTATTTAATAAAATAATAAAAAATATCATCATTGGATTGTTATATTTTTCGTTCAATTTCTTGAACACCCACGATTTTTGCAATAATTGCCCATTCAAAACACGTGTTACATACTCAAGTGTTATTCCCAATCAAAATACATCTTCCAACGGCTTTACCCTTATTTCGGACGCTCTTTGTATCACGGATTGCAACATGATGGCGTTCACAGCATCGTCTACGTTCAAATATATCCGATCGTCAAACTCGGCCAGAAATCCCGTTTCGTCCAACACCCGCCACACCTCGTCTGTTCATCGAGAATTAAAGTGCATAAACATAATGATGGCGATTACTATAACATGTTGATGATGAAATGAGATGATATGCGGACAAAAGAGATTGATCACGAGACGAGACGAAACACGATAACAATTATGACAGTTATAGACTCAACAACAAAGACGATTTTAATGATGATTATGATGACGATGAAGACGAAGATGATAATGCTGATGATGAGTATGATGATAAGGACGATGACAAGCATTCCGATAATAAGAATGATGAAGATGCAGCTGATTCTAATCTTGCTGCTGATGATGATTATGAAAGTAATGATCCAGTAGCGGATTTCATTGTTGAAGTTTATGATAATGGTATTTCCAGTTTAGGGATAGGCAAGCTAATGACTATGTGAAGTCAAAAATTAATGTACTTAAAAATATGTTGTTTTCTGAAGTGCAGTCGACGAGTATACGATTATTTTTATCTTCTAATTTTATTTCTTAGAACTTAACGATATGCACAACAAACGTTCCGTTTTATTTGATGTTGGGTGTTGTTTTTTTGTTGTTTTGTACTTCACTTATCAAATAAACAGGTAGAGCAAATAAACAGGGAGAGCAGTTACGCCTGAAGCGACGTTCGTTATGCGGAGCCATTACGCTATCAGCACAATAAAAAAACGCAATAGGAAAATAAACATTTGCATTCACTAAAAAGACCTCGCCGCGCTAATGTGATCAACTAGTAATACATGCAAGAGATGTTCAAAATAGGCTTTAATCCATACATGTGCTATCCAACTCTTGAAAGTAGCGCTCTATTGCATAGATTTTCCGGAACCGAACACATGCAAATGTAAAGCCAAACGTAGGGATGTCTTTCCTCAAATCTGTGTTTATTCATAATAAAATCAACGAGAATAGTGTCGTTGTTTGTTGTTGTTTTTTCTCTCATAATATGACATCTCGATCTGTAACGTACCACTCTGTCAAAGTTTAATGACACATCATTTGGTTATAATCAACGAACAAACAACGGTTTTATAATAGGGTGCCAATTCTTGAATATATAATTCGAAAAACAATAGTTCGATTTATCATAACTTCGGAATGCGTGCGCATTTATTACAGCCATGTCAAAAACCAAAGACAAGTTCTCTCCTCACCGTTGACACAGCAAAACAGGACTGTGATCTTCACGGCTTCGTAATCCAAAAACAACTGAAATACAACAGAAAGCCACGTTATACCGATATTATACATGTATAGGTTATTTTCTTTCTGATGCATCTAGAGTTTCACTTAGAGTATATAGGAGACCTTAGACATCAGGCCTTTTTTTTAATTACCACACACTACTGTCAAGCAATATTGACCCCTACCGGTGTAACTCCACCATTGTCCTACTTTTTGTTTTTGTTGCCATAGCAAACAGAATTTTTGACGTATGAACAAAATGAAACGCCGTGCATAATCTCCATATTGCCATCTATCCATGTTTCAAGTTTCATGAAAAAATATGAAGAACTTTTAAAGTTATCGCAGGATCCAGAAAAGTGTGACAGACTGACTGATTGACTGACTGATTGACTTACTGACTGACTGACTGACTGACTGACTGACTGACTGACTGACTGACTGACTGACTGACTGACTGACTGACTGACTGACTGACTGACTGACGGACACACAGAGCGCAAACCATAAGTCCCCTCCGGTTTCACTGATAGGGGACAATAAGCATCAACCACATAGTATACGGTCGTTTGCCAGTAATTCTATATTTTCCATATAGTGTTCACATATTCTATTTTTGAAGAAATATATTCATCCAAACGATAAACAAATAATAGTGACATTTGAAATTTAATTAATAGAATCTCTTTTTTCTGAAGTTTCATCATTACTAACAACTTCTTATGGTTCCGCGTTTAATTATGTCTCAATTAAAGGGGCCTTTTCACGTTTGGGTAAATTGACAAAATTAACAAGAAATATCTTTAAAAAAGTTATACGGCGTTGATTGTGGTTGCAGTTAATGAAAGGTAAAGACTTCAATGAATGAGATCAAAGATAGCGAATGTCTTTTTCTGTGCAGTTCTTAGCTGCAGCAAACGCAGTACGGGATGATACGCGGAGTTTTCGCGGCTTATTTTACATTATTACATATTGCTGGTCATAAACGTATAGATACAAAACAGAAAACCAAAAGAAGAATGGAAGTGAAATTAAAACATATGAGTCAACCGGCCACACGCGAAGTATCCGTATATATTTTAAATATTTATACGCGCGTTCTTCGAACAAACCTGTTTTAGTGGTTTGTCTGGCGTTGCTATTTGATTCGATTTTTAACAGTATCGAGAATCATTGGGCTCATGCTTAATTCATTAGTCAATGTGATGACATAATTCTTGTTAAATTAATTAAAAATAATATTTATCATTGTATTGTTGTAAAACACATTAAGAATCTATTATTGACATACCATATGATATCGCTGGATATCTTCATTTAACATCTGTCTGGTTTAAAGAAAATTCCAGTTCACCTAGTTCACGCTATAGCGTCTTTATTATGTAACGATTATTTTCCTAGCCGCGAACTCCGATCAGCACTTAGGGTAGAGACGCAGCGATGACCTGTATGTAAACTCTGACATTCACACACAGTGGCCGCAAATTGACCCGATATACCTCGCGAGTTGATGCAATGCATTAAAGTGAGTCTTCGCTTCCACGGCTCTCTATACTTTAACATGTTAACATGTTGACAGGAATATGGAAGTTAGTAATAAATATGAGAAAATAGCCTTTAAGTGCAAACGTTCTCGCGCTGAAAATCTTCTGAAAATAAAAGATGGACGCACAAACTGTATTGATGTCGAGATTGAGTGTAAAACTGTTCTATCTATTAAGCCTTTTCATTAGATATAAAATTGTTTCATGCTGAACAAGCAGCAAAACAGTGTTACAAAGACGCGGACATGTTTCCAATGTTCTGGTCGTATTCTCAAATCAGCCATTGCAGTCAATGAAGTGTATTCATCTGTACTTGGCCGCGGGAAGTTTTATTTGAATTCAATTGGACGCTAACAAAGGTCAGGCTAAGATGAAAAGCTGGCTTAATACAGCTTACGCCGAAAAAAAAGTTGTTTCAGATTCGCAAATTTTCGTTTAAGTTATGATATTTGTGAGGGAACAGTAATACTAAATATGTACCATGCTCTAAAACATCCATTATATGCATATTTTGATGAATTAAAGACCTAAAAATTGTAAAGCGTTGCAACGTGAAACGATTGAATAATTTGGAGAATTCTGTTGTTGTCGGTATATTTTTTGATACTGCGAGGACTGCTTATATAAAGAATAAATACATCACTAATTGTATGAGCACTGATGGCCGAGTGGCCAGTAGTTCGAGCCTAATTGAGGGTTAATTTTTTTTTCTGCAGATTTTCAGATTCCATGTTTACATTTATAAATATAAAGCATTTAAGGACAAACTTCAATACATGACAAAATCTGTGAAAAGGCCCCTTTAATGCTTAAAGTGATATTATGGGCATGTAACAGTTTATAGGTGTCTATCGCAACCGTTGTTTATTTGTGTTGTTTTCACTTCATATACACTTATATTTGTTAATGCAGCATCAACATACTTAAAATGTCCCGGAAAGAGAAAAATAATGCATTTGAATATCAACCGTACTTTCGTTTGACAGCTGATTATGCATGTACGATGTGATACTAAATTTAGATTAAGTGCAGATTCGTTCATACGACACAAAGACACAATTTTATTTTACGGATTATTTCGGCTTACAGGACTCACCAGTCACGTAAATATCGAATATAAAATATATTGTTATAAACAACTGGTAGCAAGGTGAGTTTCAGATAATTTGTCGGTAACCACATTTTAATTAACTCTTTTGGCCTTTTAATTCTTTTCAGCTCAATTCAACAGAGAAAAATGCCCTTAATGTCACGTTAACATGTGCGTTATGTTTAGCCCTGTATTGTATAGGCGAATGTTCTAGAGACTTAAAAAGGCAAGGAATTTTAACATTAATATTATGTTAATGTTTCCAGAGTTTCTAAATAACATACTAACTTAAGTATTCTACTGTTCTCTCATTTATGTTTTACATGTTTCTGCTGTTGTCGTTGTCTGCTTTTACGAGGAGATTATTGAGATAATGGGACGATGATCTCGTTCGATTTATCACACCGAGTTGGTACTTAATATCACTGAATACTTACACAACTTGCTCTTCTAGCAAGATTTGATAACAAAAACAAACATGGTTATTTCACTAATGGATGGTTTCACTTAGTATGTATTCTGCAAATTTCGTTCAGTCATTCATAAAGTCATTTAATATATAATTCATATTTCTTGACTGAAACTAAACACCATAGTTTTGACACTGTGGTAGGCTACTTAACATAATTAATATCACTTACATGCGTGTTTATGACCGTTTGACATATCACCTAAATTTTAAGTAGAAATTGCACATTTGGAGGGGCGGAAAAGGCGATGCGTAGGCTATAAATTATTAAACATTTATACCAGCTGACGTACGTCACACGTGTTTTCTAACAACACAATTAATGCGCCCTGACCATAACCGGGTCGATTGCTTCATCAATTCCGGAAAATGAGCAGTTGTGTATGAACAAGGTAAATACATTAAGAATGTTCATGTTCATTTCGATAGTTTTAAAAGTACTTGGGATACAATTTTTACACAATTCTGTCATTTTCACTGTATGCAATTGGAAATCAGACAACCATGGTCATAAAATAATTTCTGTAATATCTGTTTCCTGTTGAAAGTTCTCGTTTTTATTGTAAACGGGTTGAGATTATTATTCCTTCCACAAAATTGAACTGCATTTCTTTCCTTTCCAAGAGTACTACCACTTAACTAATTTAAGCAAAGATCACGACTTTAATTTTTGCCTCCCGCTTTAAGCGAAATTACACGCCATCAAATAGGACATTAGTGCATAAAATAAAATAAACAGTCAAAGCGAAATAGAGGATCTTCGAAATGAAAGCGAGGGCGACCACTCAAATACGGTCGCATGTACCTGTTTCAGCACTTTGGCCCCCACGGAATCGACGAAGCAGACGTGCGCCATGTCGATTACGATGTGATGCAGCGCCCCCTCCTCCGATCCACTCAGCACCATGTTGTTCTGCATGGAGGACCCGTTGAGCACCGGAAGCCAGCCTCCGTTGCGCTTCGTGTCCGCACCTGCCTTCTCGAGGCTCAGGATTGAGCCCAGCTCTTTGGATTCGTTGACTACAGTGACGAACGCCTGAAAAATATGGCATGGGGAATGATACTTGAGTGACGAATGTCTGAAAAGAAGGGGATGAGGGAAATTCAAAGGACTCCGTTTAACTATGCAACTTACGAAATTTTTATAAGCTACATAAATACTCTAAATCATCAAATATTTTGTAAAATATTTCGTAAAATAAAGTTAACCCATAAGAAATCAGTGTTCGGATATAGTAGCGGGAAATTCATATGGAATATAGTGTGGCACACACAAATAAAAACGAACCTTTTGTATCGTGTTAAATCTATGTTACCAGACCACATCTAGCCTTGAAATTTTGGCTATTGCTATACGGAACAATGATTATGTATGTGTTAACTTTATTTTTCGAACTATTGTACCAAATAATCGTTGATTTTGAGTGTTAATGGGCTTTTAATGGTTAAATTATATAGGTCTCAATAATTACATTCGTCGGTAAAAAAACACATGACGATAAGATTCCAACTCGTTCCCTTAAAGGAAATCAATGAAAATAATTAAAACATTCCATACCTGAATAACAAAGCTAAGTATACATGTCTGTTGATCCCCAGATTAGTCCCAGTTTACTTAGTGAAGTAAGACAATTAACTATAAAAGCGAATAGCTGATCCATTGAAGAATTACTGAATACACATTCAGAAGCGTTTCACACTATAAACCTCAATCATAGAGATTGTGCACACGTAGACAGTTGATTGAGTGGGAGCCCATGGTTAGTGTCTCACATTACCAAATGAGAAATTAAAAAATCCCGCCATTATTCCCCGCCGAACGATAATTACGTTTTTTCTTCAATGAGATAAAAAAATCCCGCGATAATTTCCCGCCCAACGGTCATTACGTACTGTGATTGTTGATATTCATTAACCAACCCGAAACCTACATTTTGTTTGATTTCGTTGTCCGTTTCTTTGATTTCGTTTTCCGTTTCTCGCTTCATTCTCTTCATCATCTTTAGACGCTTTTCCGGCACCACCCCGGCCGCGTGGTAAACCTGCTTGACAAACAAGTCCCCGTTCGCGTAGTAGACAGGAGAGTTAAATCCCACAACCCGTACACCGGAAACACTCTCCGTCTGCAAGTTCAGAAACAGCTTCACTGACCATAGGTACATTTTTGTAGGCATCGTAATCGGAAAATTGCAGAAAACTACCGATACGAATTGTTCTTGTTACAAAGGATATGGAAATCGACGAAGAATAAATAAAAAACATAATTATATCATGTGAGTGTTTACAGCGTAACATATGGCTTCTTTATTCCATAGATTAGTTACCTGTTTGTATTTCGCGCTGTTTTCATAAACATATAAGTCGCTGATTTTTTGCAGATTTACGGCCTTGGTTCTGAAAAGTTAATTATAAATTCTTAACTAGAATGTAAATATAATGGTTCGATGGTTGTGTATTATTGCTTTGCACACGGAAGGAATTTTCATGGTGACCTGTAAATAATTCATAGTGAATGTCAACAAACCACACCAACGGTAAGATAATATAATGAAAACCAATAACAAGACTTATTCGGCCTCAAACTCGGAAAACGAGTTTTAATGGCTGTGCGTAAAGTGACGTCCAAAATTAGCCTGTGCAGTCCCAACAGGCTAATCACGGACGAAACTACGCCACAATTGGATTTCGCTTAGAAGAGACATGATTTACAAAAAACCATTTTAATCGGAAAGTAAAGTCCTTTATTATGCCATACGGTCTGCAAATGGTAATCTGGGACGACACTTAACCCGCATGCATTAAGCCCGGGTTTCCAAAAGCAAGGCTTAATAACATAACAAGAACAAGAGCACCGAATAACGGGTGCCAGCGCTCTGCTGCGGGTGCAGTTTTGAATACATGAAAGCTTGTCAGAATAATTTTTATTTATTTTGTTAGAGGTCACAGTGACCTTGAACTTTTACCTAGTGACCCAAAAATGGGTGTGGCGTGTAGAACTCATCTAGGTGCATCTACTTATGAAGTTTCAAAGTTGTAGGTGGAAGCACTGTGATTTTAGATAAAATGTCAAGGTTTTAGCACGGCGGACGCCGGAAAGACGCGACACGACACGACGAGCTGGCTATAACAATACCTCGGGTTTTCTCCGAAAACAGCCGAGCTAAAACTGAGCCTCAGTCCTGGATCCTCTTTGCGAGAAGCGGATTATCTAACTGTCTCGATAAATGCTCGAGTTTTACTTCAAATGTTTCCCTTATTATTTACATGTTCTCAACTTAAAAATGTGAAACAGCATCACAGAGTTCGACAAATGAACAGCGCGACCAACAGGTTAACCTAACAATGTCACGTGTTACCTCTGCGCCCGCAAAACGACGGTGAAGAAGGAGAATAGCATGCCGACCAGGATGCCGAAGTCCACGTGCAGTAAAACCACGGCCAGGAACGTCACAACCCAGATCAACTGCGAGAGGAAACGACAAATTAATAAAGAAGCTTTCATTTACCTTATGTAACGGTTGATCAATTCATACAGAGGCTTCAATTAACTTTATTTAACGGTGTATCAAACAGAGACATAAATTTATGATGCGGATAAATTAAAGAACCGTTTTCAATTGAGATACATTCGAGGTACGGTTTAGTGAAATGGTCATAAGAAGGTTCATTACCTGACCAGGAGGTATACTTGTCACTTTGATATCAGTTTTCTTATCATTATTTTGACAAAACAACTTTCGAGATACAGAAAACTGCTTGTATATACGTTGTACTAGTTGTTAAACGAACTTGCGACCTATCTAAATGTCCATAACCCTTAACGGTAAGAGGTTTAACGTCTACCAAGGTACTGCAGACCATTTACGCATACATGCAACGGTCCACTGACTCAAATTATATCAATTATGTATATCGGATACTCACAAAGTCGTACACGGATATCCGATAGATCTGCGGGAGGTCCTGGAACTGCATGAACAGGCCTTTCAGTGCCACGAGAATGATGGAGGCCAACGCACACTGAAATATAGGCAAGGTTGTAAAACACGAGAATGATGGAGGCCAACGCACACTGAAATATAGGCAAGGTTGTAAAACACGAGAATGATGGAGGCCAACGCACACTGAAATATAGGCAAGGTTGTAAAACACGAGAATGATGGAGGCCAAAGCACACTGAAATAAAGGCAAGGTTGTAAAACACGAGAATGATGGAGGCCAACGCACACTGAAATATAGGCAAGGTTGTAAAACACGAGAATGATGGAGGCCAACGCACACTGAAATATAGGCAAGGTTGTGATACACGAGAATGATGGAGGCCAACGCACACTGAAATATAGACAAGGTTGTTAAACAGGAGAATGATGCTGGCCAATGCACACTGAAATACAGGCCAGGTTGTAAAACACGAGAATGATGGTGGCCAACGCACACTGAAATACAGGCAATGTTGTAAAACACGAAAATGATGGAGGCCAACGCACACTGAAATATAGGCAAGGTTGTAAAACACGAGGATGTAGACCAACGCACACTGAAATATAGGCAAGGTTGTAAAACACGAGAATGATGGAGGCAAACGCACACTGAAATAAAGGCAAGGTTGTAAAACACGAGAATGATGGAGGCAAAGGCACACTGAAATATAGACAATGTTGTAAAACACGAGAATGATGGTGGCCAATGCACACTGAAATACAGGCCAGGTTGTAAAACACTAGAATGATGGTGGCCAATGCACACTGAAATACAGGCAAGATTGTAAAACACGAGAATGATGGAGGCCAACGCACACTGAAATATAGGCAAGGTTGTAAAACACGAGAATGGAGGCCAACGCACACTGAAATATAGGCAAGGTTGTAAAACACGAGAATGATGGAAACCAACGCACACTGAAATATAGGCAAGGTTGTAAAACACGAGAATGATGGAGGCCAAAGCACACTGAAATAAAGGCAAGGTTGTAAAACACGAGAATGATGGAGGCCAACGCACACTGAAATATAGGCAAGGTTGTAAAACACGAGAATGATGGAGGCCAACGCACACTGAAATATAGGCAAGGTTGTGATACACGAGAATGATGGAGGCCAACGCACACTGAAATATAGACAAGGTTGTTAAACAGGAGAATGATGCTGGCCAATGCACACTGAAATACAGGCCAGGTTGTAAAACACGAGAATGATGGTTGCCAACGCACACTAAAATACAGGCAATGTTGTAAAACACGAAAATGATGGAGGCCAACGCACACTGAAATATAGGCAAGGTTGTAAAACACGAGAATGATGGAGGCCAACGCACATTGAAATACAGGCAAGGTTGTAAAACACGAGGATGGAGGCCAACGCACACTGAAATACAGGCAAGGTTGTAAAAGGGGCCAACGCACACCGAAATACAGACAATGTTGTAAAAGGGGCCAAATCACACTGAAATACAGGCAAGGTTGTAAAAGGGGCCAAATCACACTGAAATATAGGCAAGGTTGTAAAAGGCTTTGTGTACATGAACTGTTACATATGCGCGTTGTAGAAACCTGTAAACGTATAAGAATCTAAACATGTACAATGTATAGCAAAACATATACATAGACAAAACAAAGATGCATTCTTTTCCAAACAATACTGTATTGAATTTTGATCTCACAATTTTTTTGGAATTCCTATTAATTATTTATACATTCTTAGCTTATAAATATTATTATAATAATAAGTTATATGGTGTATTATTTACAGACCAGCGATTAGATTGTCTTCAGATCAACGGATCCAAACGCAATTGTACATTATAGTTTGTATTTACAAATACATAAGAAAGGTGTTATGTCAGGACCGTATTGTGATGCTCATTATTTATACTTTAAATAACTATTGATAATGTCGGGACATTATCACACAGATCGAGACTTCTACAAACTTCGTCATCAGGAAAAACTAATAATTGGAATCATATTGTAAACAGTCTACTAACTTTTATTAAAATTAAGCTTAATTATCCTGCGTTAAAAGCACTTACATTTGGGAGCGATTCGAACAGCGGACCTATGGACAGAATGACTATAAGCACCATTACTGCAGACACCACGCTGGCCAGCTGAAAATGGGAGTAAATGTGAGTATTGGTGACATAGACAAATGATAAACAACCGTGCTTATCGTATAAAGAGATGTAATCTAAACTGGTAAACAGAAAGCAAACGCTCAGTTCAATCATCGTAGCGTTGACAGAGTGTAAACCCTAAACACTTTAATGCACTTGTAACGTAATACGTGCATTTATCATAATTTATCGATTATTCATCAACGGATTCTTTCACAATTATGAAAATGCTATTCATTACCTCATTTTCCGTACCTCGTAGAATTTATCCACAATACGATAAATTATCATTAAACGAGCAATATCACTCTAAATTAAAGAAAAATACAATATTCAAATACTAGTATAGGTTACACATGTGTTGAAGGTTCAGTCTTAAAGTCCATCTTACTAATATTTGGATACGGTAATTTTAATGGCAGATCAAATATTTGTTAGATATTGCTTGGTACGTGTGTTTTTTATGTGTGGCACGAGCGTATGTTCAACTATATGGCTGCTTTGACGATCGACCAATCTACAATGGTCTTATTGCCCACGGTTGGTTTTTAATTAGGTATTATAACAGGTATGTTTGTTCGATCATATTGCGACTTAAAAACATATACAAAAAACAGCTTGCGTCTTCCTCCTGTTTATATTATAACGTTCAAAATATTTACGTCCATTTACTTTCGCAAGAAACCAGCTGTGGTTATAAACTGCTAAAACGAAGAATTACAATAAAATATCATACATTCAAGTAACCTAAACTCATTCGTCGGTACCTGAGTTTTACCGCCGGCGGACTCCTGCACGGAGCTCCGAGATACCGAGGCAGCGTACGGGTAGCAGGAGAAGAACGAGCTGAAGATGTTCCCGAGACCGTACGCTATCAGCTCCTGAAAATACGGCGGTATTGTGTAGTGCAAAATTTAATGATATACTTTTTTCTCCGATAGAATATCAGTTGTAGTAATTAAAAATGTTGATATTTCAAGCCATTTTCGAATATCAGTATCCATTTATTGGAATATTTGTCTTCATTCTGTGATTTAGTCAACATAACATAGTTCATCATTGGGATTGTGTTGTGGCTGTTGCTGTTCCGTACACAATATTGTATTTTATTATTAATTTAATTTAGTTTGTTTTAACATGTAAACTGTATAATTAACATTAATGTCAAATAAAATGTGTAGCAAATCAACATAGTATTTTTGGAAATTTTGGAATATGACATTAAGTCAATATAACTTAGTTAGTTTCTTTTCCGTTGTTTTACAGTCACAAGTAAATATGTGTGAAGGCAAAGAGGCGGTAATTCCTTACTTTAAGTGTAATCATACTTCTAGCTGGAGAAGAAATTGCGAGAAACAAAGAGACAAATAAACATTTATATTAAATATCCACTTTTCTTGAAGAATTTTAATGAGCCGCATTCTGGGAAAAATGGTTTAAAGCAAGTGCGTCACGTGTTTACCAGGTAAGCCTTTGAACTCCGCACAGGCTAATAAGTGATGATAATATCCGCCTCGAATAAAATTTCGTTCAGAAGACGCCATTAAACGAAAAATTCAATACAAGCGGGAAGTGAATACAAACGGAAAGTGAATACAAGAGGGAAGTGAATACAAGTGGCAAGTGAATACAAACGGAAAGTGAATACAAACGGAAAGTGAATACAAGCGGGAAGTGAATACAAGTGGAAAGCGTCGTCCCTGATAAGTCTGTGTGAACAGGCTTTACCAACATCCATTTACTCTGTTGTTTCCAAAAACCGTATTGAATGTTTCAGAAGAGGGCGGACGCTAGCATACGTTAAAATTTTATGTGATAACGATTATGTTCCCAACTTAGAAATTGAATCTGTTTTCAAACTGTTCGCACTACAAACACGATGATTTCAAATATTTTCATCAAATAAGTGGTTTTCTAGAGCTACGCAAAAAGCTTGATCGTACCTGATTGGAATCGTAGCTGTATCCGTGCTTCTTAGCGAATAGAGCGACCAGACTGACGCACTGGGAGAACGCTACTAAGGCGATGATGAACACGTCCGCCGAGTATACCCCGGGGCTAGGAAAGGAGGGTACCGTGGGGGTCGGGAGACTGTGGGCAGGATACACGAGAAATGTTACTTTACATACAGTTACAGACAGTACACAACGATGCAGAACAAATGAGATCTTAAATTTCTAATTCATAGATTCCTTACAGGTACATAGAAAAAGCTGCATAGATATGTTAGCTTATTATTTTAAGTGTAGAAAGGAGGCTATAAATTTAGCTTAATATTTAAAAACATATTTTTCTCAAAGTGTGGACATTCGCAAACATTTTTGACGTGCTTTCAAAGCAGATGCAAACGAGTTCAACTTGATGTCATTTAAAAGATCTTTACAGGATGGGTTTTCACCATCCACATGCATTTACATGAATTAACGCAACGTACCCAGGCGGTATTTTTCCCACAGTTTTGATGTGGTATTTGCCTGCGAAGTTCATAAAATGGGACGCCAGTGTAGCACCAATGACCTAAATATGTAAATGCGTACATGATTAAAAAACCGCACATAAAATGTCGTCAAAATAAAAAACTATGGACATGTATAGACAATATTCTTTAAGGTAGACATATGAATTTGGCATGTTCATACAGCTAAAGTATGCGATTCGATAACAGGTCTAATTATAAGTTTACCCTCACAACTAACACTATTCTACGGAATACCGTTAGGGCCATCGTGATTACACATTAAAATCCAGAGGGCGACAATGCAAAAGTGCGATGGCGACAATGCGATAGTACGCTGGCGACAATGCGATAGTACGATCGCATTGTCGCCATCGTACTGTCGCACTATCACCATCGTATGGTCGCACTGTCGTCATCGTACTATCGCATTGTCGCCATCGTACTATCGCACTATCGGATTGTCGCCCTCTGGATTTTAATGTTTAACCACGATGGCACTAACGGTATTCCAAACTATTCCTTATAATAAGCAGAAAACAAGGGCCGTGTTCTGTGAAAAGGGGGTTTAATGCATGTGCGTAAAGTGTCGTCCCATATTAGCATGTGCAGTCCGCACAGGCTAACCAGGGACGAAATTTTCCACTTGTATGATATTTTCTGTTTTAAAAAAAAGTATCTTCTTGGCAAAAATCCAGTGTATGCGGAAAATGATGTCCCTAATAAGCCTGTGCGGACTGCACAGGCTAATCTGGGACGACAATTTACACACATGCATTAAAATCCCCTTTTCACAGAGCACGACTCAAATATATGATCCACACTCTGAAAAATTCGGGCTTAAGGAATGTGCGCAAAGTGTCGTCTGCATTGCCTAATTACGGATGACTTTTACGCTGTTATGTTTTTACACACATGCATTAAGCCCGTTTTCCTATAAGCGCGGTTTTAACATTTAACAACAATGAATATAAGCCAGTTAAGATCTCGCTAGTTTACATTTCGCATATGAAGAAAACCAAACAAAAATGCGTTTACAAATCGAAATAGCTAACGTAGATTCATTTAAACGGCCTCCGAATCCTATGAAGGGGATTATTACGAAAGAGATCACTTAAGTTCACTAAGATCCACGTATAATCCTGAATGTGACGTCATACCACGAAAAGCTCTACGGGAATGGGGAAGCGCAGTTTGCTCTTGAATCGCTGGTTGATCTGCTCTTTGACGATGTAAAGTACCACCATGCAGATCAGAGAGACCACCAGCGTTGGGACGCTCGTCTCGCCGATATGTCGGAACACTAGCGCGTATGTCTGCAGACAAAAGAAACATACGTAATATGACAATACGCAGGAACTAAATGCCATTGACAACAAATCGTGTGTTTAAAAGAACACATATATGATATCGTATATTTAAAAGGATGTGAGATATTGACAAATCATTAATAAAATAATTGATTAATTAATGCTGCATAATATTATCAATACCTCTTATTTTTTATCAATTTTATGTACATATATATGTTTTGTACAACGCCATTGAATATAATTATATAAATAGGCGTTTCATCAAATTAGCAAGTTTCAAGTTTCAAGATTTAATATAATATGTTATAAAGGAATAATCGAAATGTTTGTCATTAAACCCCTTTTTCACAGAAAGTCCCTATTATGCAAGCCTAATGTTTATGGTGGTCTATGCGCACATATTGCTTTAAGAATTAGTTGATTAAATTATATATATCTGGTGCAGTCTGGCTGGATGAACTGAACATATAACAGTATCCGAGTTATGCAAACATGGATCTTATGAATTATGCGACAAGCGTTACGGTAGCTACAGACGTCTGCGCATTCGCTCAGGCTTGTTTGGAGATTCCCTGTGCGCTATAAAATACGAAAGGTTCAGTGGTATCATTAGCGGACAATGTACCCTGTTCAGGCTGCGCTAATGTCGCATACGGCATAAGGCCCCTTTTGTCATGACCCAGTTCAATTATATAACATAAACTGTCCTCTAACGTTTTTCAAAAACATTTCTAAATTTAAGTAAGCTTAACAAATCAAATACAACTAAATACGATCTAAAGTTAACTCCTTTGCTCTATACATGCCCAATCCCTGAATGCATACCTTGGGTATTTGGAAGACTCCGTCGGACCTGGGGATGTGAAGACCGAGGGCGTACTTGACCTGACTCGTGCCTACGTGCACCGCGGCACCCGTTGTGAAGCCGCCAATCAGCGGGTCCGACATATACGTCGTGATGAAGCCCATTTTCAACAGTCCCATTACCATCTGCAATACGGAGACGACTTGATATAGCTATAAGCGTATCAATATGGTCATAAGTGTAGAGCTATGGTATTACCTGTATAGATATGACGTTCTGGCATTGACCAATTGTCAATCAAATGACTGAGTTTACCAATAATAAGGGCATTAATAATAATGGTTGCAGAATTCAAACAGCTGAAATTATTGGAAAAACAGAAAGGTGGACCAATTTATATTCTTCCAGTGGTAAAAAGCGTCTTGGAATGGATATGGCAGTTTGAGTCAAAACCGTTCGAGAATGCAAGGCTGAGAAGGGCAAACGGTTTGTTTTTGTCCTTTCATTTATTCAGAATATTGATGAAACGTTGGAAGCTGTAAACAGTAAATAAAATGCAAAAGATAAGCAGTTTTTAGAACGCTCTTCACACAGCACATTTAAATGTCTAGCACTAACGAATGCGAATAATTCCATGATCAACCAAAACAATTTGATATTGGAATCGGAAGATTGTTCATACATACAGTGCTGCGAAACGACACTGGTCAGAAAAAGAAACGCGTTGGAACGACAAAGGATAAAGTAAGCTGCAGGAAACTTTCTTACTGTTTGATTTGCACATATAACCAACGTTGGACACCCCCGGTCTATTCATTACGTTACTCTCCATTCCGGAGCGAGCGTAATCAGCAGCCGTGGGTATCCGACGATGACGTATAAATAACATAAATTATTGTAGAACACTCTTAAAACATATCACTTTTGAAATCAAAAACGTCACCTGTGCTAGCCCCACAAGCAGACAAATCGACGCAGCAATATTGATCTTCACGTGATCCGGGAGCTCAACCTCGATTGGTTCGTCTTTTGCGTTGTCTGGAATCGTCATGTTGTGGAGGATTTCTTCTGTTTGATTGGCTCCCAACACAGCTGAAGCAAGACTAGGGTCGTAGAAGCGAGATACCACGGAGCCGGTAAGCAGGCTGATCAACGCCACGGTACCTGTATAGAAATTGAAATAGAAGTGACAATTTGTAAGTTTGTTACGAATAATCTTGTTAAGTAGATATGCATGTATTGTATATTTCAACAAACAAAATATAAAAATCACAAGGATACGTGACAACATCAGATAAAGGCATATTCGATTTTTCCTTTTTTTTGCAAGAAATAAGAAAACTTTTTTTAAAAATATAATTAAATAAAAGGTAATTTTATCAACTACGAATCGTCTATATCAATCGTATTTTTTAAGAAAACAACGTTATCGGTTGAACGGTTGTACAAGTAACTGTATTCTCCTACCCATGGATACATGTCGAGATGTTCCGAAAATGAAGTACATTAGCACTGGGAAGAACGCCATGTAGAGGCCCACCACTGGGGGTAACTCTGCCAGCAGAGCGTACGCCATACCTAGGAGTAACTGATTATAGTAAGAAATGTACGCCATACCTGGTGGTAACTGACAGAAGTTAGAAATGTACGCCATACATAGTGGTAACTGACAGGAGTAAGAAATCTACGCCATACTTAGGGGTTACTGACAGGAGTTAGATATGTACGCCATACCCAAGAGTAACTGACAGGAGTAAGAAATGTACCCCATACCTAGTGGTAACTGACAGGTGTTAGAAATGTACCCCATACCAAGTGGTAACTGACACGAGTTAGGAATGTACGCCATACCTAGTGGTAACTGACAGGAGTTAGAAATGTACGCCATACTAAGGGGGAACTGACAGGAGTTAGAAATGCACGCCATACCTAGGAATAACGGACAGGAGTTAAAAATGTATGCCATACCTAGGGGTAACTGATAGGAGTTAGAAATGTACCCCATACCTAGGGGTAACTGACAGGAGTTAGGAATGTAAGCCACACCTAGGGGTAACTGACAGGAGGTAGAAATGATGCCCGCCCCTAGGGGTAACTTACAGGAGTTATAAATGCAAGCCATACCTAGAGATAACGGACAAGAGTTAGGAATGTTCCCCATACCTAGGGGTAACTGACAGGAGTTAGGAATGTTGCTCATACCTAGGGGTAACTGATACTCATGGGAGGTTGAAAAGCACCACATACCTAGTGCTAACTGACAGGAGTCAGGAATGTAAGCCATACCTAGGGGCAACTGACAGGAGTTAGGAATGTACGTACTGAAAGGAGTTACAAATGTACGCCGCACTAAAGGGGAAATTGACAGGAGTTAGAAATGCAAACCATACTAGATGTATCTGACAGGACTTAGAAATGTACGCCACACCTAGGGGTAACTAACAGGATATAGAAATGTACGCTACACCTAGGGATAACTGACATGAGTTAGAAATGTACGCCATACATAGGGGTAAATGACAGGAGTTAGAAATGTACCCCATACCTATGGGTAACTGATAGGAGTTAGGAATGTACACCTTACCTAGGGGTATCTGACATGATGTAGAAATGTACTCAAACCTAGGGGTAATTGACGGGAGTTAGAAATGTACGCAATACCTAGGGGTAACTGACAGGAGTTAGAAATGAACGCCATACCTAGGAGTACCTTACATGAGTTAGAAATGTACGCCACACATAAGGGTAATTGACAGGTGTTAGAAATGTACACAATACCTAAGGGTCACTGACTGTGACAGAATATAGAAATGTACGCCACACCAAAGGGTAACTGACAGGAGTTAGAAATGTACGCAATACCTAAGGGTCACTGACAGGATATAGAAATGTTCTCAATACCTAAGGGTAACTGACAGGAGTTAGAAATGTACGCCATTACTAGGGGTAACTGACAGGAGTTAGAAATGTACGCCATACCTAGGGGTTCCTTACATGAGTTAGAAATGAACGCCATACATAAGGGTAACTGACAGGAGTTAGAAATGCACGCCATACCCAGGGGTAACTGACAGGAGTTAAAAATGTACGCCATACCTAGGGATAACTGAAATGTACGCCACACCTAGGGGTACCTGACAGGAGTTAAAAATGTACGCCAGACCAAGGGGTAACTGACAGGATATAGAAATGTACGCAATACCTAGGAGAAACTGACAGGACATAGAAAGGTACGCCATACCTAGGGGTAACTGACAAGAGTTAGAAATGTACGCCACACCTGAGGGTAACTGACAGGAGTTAGAAATGTACGCCATACCTAGGGGTAACTGACCGGAGTTAGCAATGTACGCAACACCTAGGGGTAACTGACCGGAGTTAGAAATGTACGCAACACCTAGGGATAACTGACAGGAGTTAGAAATGTACGCCGCACCTAGGGGTAACTGACAGGTGTTAGAAATGTACGTTACACCTAGGGGTAACTGACAGAAGTTAGAAATGTACGCCACACCTAAGGGTAACTGACAGGAGTTAGAAATGTACAAATGTACGCCATACCTAGGGGTAACTGACCGGAGTTAGAAACGTACGCCACACCTAGGGGTAACTGACCGGAGTTTGTACGCCACACCTAAGGGTAACTGACAGGAGTTAGAAATGTACGCCATACCTAGGGGTAACTGACAGTAGGTAGAAATGTAAGCCACACCTATGGGTAACTGACAGGAGTTAGAAATGTACGCCACACCTAAAGGTAACTGACAGGAGTTAGAAATGTACGCTAAACCTAGGGGTAACTGACAAGAGTTAGAAATGTACGCCACACCTAAGGGTAACTTACAGGAGTTAAAATGTACGCAATACCTAGGGGTAACTGACAGGATTAAGAAATGAACGCCACACCTATGGGTAACTGACAGGGGTTAGGAATGTACGCAATACCTAGGGGTAACTGACAGCAGTTAGAAATGAACGCCACACCTAGGGGGTAACTGACAGGAGTTTAAAATGTACGCAATACCTAGGGGTATCTGACAGGTGTTAGAAATGTACGCCAAAACCTAGGGGTAACTGACAGGATATAGAAATGTACGCCATACCTAGGGGTATCTGACAGGAGTTAGAAATGTACGCCACACCTAGGAGTAACTGACAGGAGTTAGGAATGTACGCCACATTTAGGGGTAACTGACAGGATGTAGAAATGTACGCCACACCTAGGAGTAACTGACAGGATATAGAAATGTACGCCATACCTAGGGGTAACTGACAGGATAAAGAAATGTACGCCATACCTAGGGGTAACTGACAGAAGGTAGAAATGTAGGCCACACCTAGGGGTAACTGACAGGAGTTAGAAATGTACGCAATACCTAGGTGTAACTGACAGCAGTAAGAAATGAATGCCACACCTAGGGGTAACTGACAGGAGTTATGAATGTACGCAATACCTAGGGGTAACTGACAAGAGTTAGAAATGTACGCCATACCTAGGGGTTACTGACAGGAGGTAGAAATATACGCCACACCTAAGGGTATCTGACAGGTGTTAGAAATGTACGCAATACCTAGGGGTAACTGACAGGTGTTAGAAAGGTACGCAATACCAAGGGATAACTGTCAGGCGTTAAAAATGTACGCCACACCTAGGGGTAACTGACAGGAGTTAGAAATGTACGCCATACCTAGGGGTTCCTTACATGCGTTAGAAATGTATGCCACACCTAAGGGTAACTGACAGGAGTTAGAAATGTACGCCTCACCAAGCGGTAACTGAAAGGAGTTAGGAACGTACACGGTGCCGGGTTTTATGGCGGAAAGTAAGTCTGGGTCCATCATACGGAATACAGGGTCGACTTGAGCTCAAAACAATAACTGTTTGCCACAATGGAAGGTTGCAACTGTGAAGAACAAATATGCTGTCCTCTATTTAAAAACAATTTTTTTCAATTTACCGTTGATTATCGGTCAATATACACCGATTTGGATTTCTGAAATATATGATTTCAGCAACGGGGATAATAGAATAATCATGAAAAAAATATTTTCTTGGAACTAAGATAAGGACTTTGTAATTCTTGTTTTGGAATAGAAAAAAGCCATTAAGTCCATTAGAGGGGTAAATAAGCCCGAGACAGTGTGTGGGATACGTATTTAAGCTATGCTAAGCTAATCGGTATTACCCAAATATGACCGAAATCACGTTACCTTGGGGTAACTGCATTATGCCAACAGTTAATCCAGAGACGATGTCGTTTGGTAAATCAGTCCGCCATTTGTATTTTTTCATAGTTCTCCAGACCGGAAATCGATTGGAGAGCAAATTCCGGCGTGACTGCGCACTGCAACATGCGGCCATGTAGCGTTTCAATACAGCTGTAAATCCTAACGGCGGCTCATCTGGGAGCCTGTAGGAGAAAAACAAAACATCGACGGTTAAGGTTAAAGGGATCTTTTCACGGTTTGGTAAATTGACAAAAATGAAAAAAGTTGTAACAGATTCGCAAATTTTCGGTTTAATTATGATATTTGTGAGGAAACAGTATTACTGAACATTTGCCATGGTCTAATAAAGCCATTTTATGCATCTTTTGACAATTTAAAAACCTAAAAATTATAAAGCGTTGCAACGGCAAACGATTGAATAATTTGGAGAGTTCTGTTTTCGTCGTTTAAATTTGTGAAACTACGAAGATTGCTTATATAACGTATAAAATACGCATCTTTGGCAGGATAGCTCAGTTGGCTAATGCGTTTTTACTTCAGGATTCCGGGGGTCACTGGTTCGAGCCCTGCTGCGGGCTTCTTTTTTTTCCTTTTTTAAATTTTATTTTTGATTTTTTACTGGAGCTTTTAAAATTTAATGTTTAGATTTATCAATATAAAGCATTTAATGACAAACTTCAAAACACGCCAAAATCTGTGAAAAGGCCCCTTTAACGCGGTAGCATAATTTAACAAGAGCACCGCATAACGGATGCCAATGCACAGCTGCGGGTGCAGTTTTGAATAAATGAAAGATTGTCAGAAAATTATTCATTTTTTAAGAAGTCACAGTGACCTTGACCTTTGACTAAGTGACCCAAAAATGGGTGTGGCGTGTAGAACTCATCAAGTTGCATCTACATATGTTGTAGGTGGAAGCACTTTGATTTTAGAGTCAATGTTACGGTTTTAGCAAGATGCCTACGGCGGACGACACGACACGACACGACGAGCTGGCTATGACAATACCTCCGAAAACAGCCGAGCTATAAATTAGATAATTTTTAATAAAAAGACAATTAATGGTTGCTTACCACATATGTCTCGTTTTTAGAAGCGCTCATTAAAGTAGTGATTTGTATACGTTATCTCTGGGACCACAAGTAGCGGGTTCTTAAAACTCGCTAGAAGATGCATTAATGAATTGCGCTCGACGTACCGCATGCGCACTATAGATAATTTAGAATGCAGTTATATTCTCTTCGAAGTGGAGTATTTGTGTAAGCGCGAGTTCGAATCCCACTAGAGGCGTCCATACACAATAAAGTGTTTTGGCATTGTACACTTTCATTTCTTGATTTCCCCAATATAATATGATTGTAGATAAATATCGACTAGAAAAAAAGGAATATGTTTTGTTTGAATGCATGTCTATTTTCAGGGAGATTATCGTCCATAAGCCCCTTTATTGAACAAATAAATCTCAGTTAAGTAGTATTTACATAATTAAATTAGTATTACTTTACAATTTATTCAAGCATTAATTACATTAACGTGACATTTACTATGCTAATTTGTCTTTTAAAAGAACACATAAGGCGTCGCCCTTAAAACGAGTGAACGATGTTTGTGTATCATTTTTATCCACGAAATTTTAACGAGCGATACAAATTATAATCCTAATCACGAACTGAGCCCAGTTGCTAATAATGTTGCCTGACATGTAAGATATCAAACCGTTAACTTAAGACGTAAATAAAATTAATACTTTAAGAAACATGATTTTCAAACATGCCAATGATTTAACACATCGATGAATTCTGAACTGTAGTCCAACTAAAATGTAAACATTTTATTCGCAGACGACCTGTCTGCCGCAGCGAAGTGGATATGATGTCCTTCACGGACTCGAGTTTGCCTTAATAAGCCGTGGGCTTTCGATGCAATTGGGCTTAAGTAAAACTATTTAGTCTATCCAACTTAACTCCTATTCGCCTTATAGGCCAATAAAGCGTTTGGCGATTTAGCCGAGCGAAATACATCGAAAGCAGAACATTTACCTGTAATCCCGGCGGAAGACGGCAGTCTTCTTACAGCGGTTCTGCAGCGTGTCGTAGTACTGCCTCTCCTCGCCGGAAATGACGGTGATAGGCGGCGTGGTTCCGTCCACGTCGAGAACCACGTGCACCTGTGGGTCTTTGTTCATCCTGGTCCGCTGCAATTGGCGCTTCTGCCGCCTGCAAGCAACACCATAAACATGGTTTTTTGAATATGATTGTCGCAAACTATCAGTTTTGTTATAGGAATATCATAGTATTATCTGCGGGGACGACGACGACAATGACGACGATGATGAAGATGATAATGATGATAATGAAGAAGAAGAAGATTATTATTATGATGATGATGATTATGATGATGATGATGACAACGACGACGACGATGACGACGACGATGATGATGAATACGATAATAAAGTAATAATGCCTATCAATCCGTCAATGCAATGCAAGGAATCAATACAGCACCATTTTTCATAGTTTTATATCTTCCAAATTTAAAACCTTGATGTCGATGCTATGAAACTGTTCAGTCTCGACATGAATATCCTGTCACTGTTCTTTAAAAATAAGTTTATAGCAAATCGTTATTATATTATTTATGTTGGCTGAACAGTATTGCCCTTGCGACTCTCGCAAATTTGAAATGTAGATACTCTGTCTACATTTCAACAAATATTATTTTCATTTCAGCACAATATAATTTACAACTTCAAAAAACGTAAATGGTTTTATTTTATATAAGGGCGTAAGACACGAATGTTGTATATTAATAATGTCAATCATATGTCAATTAGTAAAGGCCTCTCGTTCATCTTATTGATTCACACAAAAAATAATAAAGGGGAACAGAACTCTTTACTCAAAGCCCTTCATTCTGTTATCGTTATAATCAAGGATATACTACACTATTTTTAATAAAGTTTAAACCTTTTTACAGCTCGATTTCGTGAAGACCGGCTCAAGTTCGACCCTGGAGTGAACCAAAAATAGATTACGTATTTAGGAACGAGTCCTTAGCTGGGGTCCAAACGTGAAATTTTATGTCGTAATGCGAACACCATATTAACTATACCATCGCGATGTCACAATTTTTCAAAAGATGTTTCAGGTTTCTAAATTACATAAATGTGCAATATGGTAAACAATGATTCAGTGCAAACAAACAGCAAAAAATACTCACAACAGCGCAATTAAAGCTTATGTAAGATTAAAAAAAAACATATTAACGAAATTTTTAAATTTCGTGATGTTGAGCAATGAAATCTAGATTTAAGCGGCTCGAATCGTGGGCTAATGGCGACGAACATGAGGACATGTCACATAAGACCCGAAGGCACTGAACTCTTAAGACAAGATAAGTTGATGTGTGCGTAATTAATATTGTTTCAAACCTTGCATTTAACTTAGAGCCATTTTTACACTGGCTGCTATATCATTATAGCAATATTGCTCTTCTGGTTATGTTTAATGCTAATTGTGCGAAAGATGTGACCTTAAGTGTCTTTACAAGCTTTTACTAAAGATCTATAATGGAATCGCCCCGCTTAACGGCTTTAACTAAAGATCTATAAGGGAATCGCCCCGCTTAACGGCTTTTTTTCAACGGAACATTTTCGAACACGGCGCAAATATCATTCGAACAAATGTTCTTAGTGCGTCTCATCATGATTGGGCTCAATTGTTACTTGAGAGTTACATCTACTTTAGCCATATAAGGAAACATGTCCCGCCACATGACGACCATGTTTTTTAATAAAGAACATCCATTTTCAAACTCGGTATCATTAGAACAAATGCTCTTTGCAATTTTCATCATAATTAGCCAAGAAATGGTACTTCTTGTGTTTAACTATAGTTTCATTAAAACCATCCCTGGCATACATGTTTTAAACTGAACAAAAGCACTTTCAAACTCAGCCGAGATACCATTATAACAAATGTTCTGTTCGTGTTTTATGAAGATTGGACAAAATAGTGAAGTGACTGCTTGAGTTCTAACTAGCTTTAAATGTTAATTTTGACTTAGGGGATTAGTTGTTTATCTCACGTGATCAAGTTACAAACTCGACCGAGATATAATTGGGGAAAAATATTCTGACCAAATTACACAAAATATTGGAGAGTTGATGAGAGTGTTAAAGGGCAGGTGCTTAACGACGGACGACGGACATAAGGATTCCACAAAAGCTCACCACAATAACGCTGTGCTTAGGTGGGCTAAACCATAGCAATTCACCCATGCTTTTTTAGTTTAATGATTACTTTTCGACTGTAAACTTATATGTTTGCTTATTTAAATACATAACAAGTCACTATATTCAAGGTTTATCAAAATTAACATCTCTATTATGCGTTGTTGATGGTGTTTTTTTCAATTATAAATATGCGTACAAAAGACATACATCATGATCCAGGATGTCATATTTAGCAATATAGTTTTACTTTCTCTAACACAATAAATAAGTTATACAATAACTCAGCTCTGATGCTGTACGTGCAAGGTAACACATGTACGAGCATTAGTAATTAAGATCAACAGTTATGGCTAGAAAAATATATAATGATTCGTATAATTTGTCAAGAGACAGAATGCAATTATATATGATTCGCACAATGATAGCGAATCGTATTAACAATCGCCAATACATATTTGATGATAAGGTACGTAAAAATTAAGAAGACATACTTGAAACAAGAGATAATAATAGATTGTAAAACGTTATCCCCCCACACAAAAAATAAATAAATAAATTTTACCATTTCGGATTCATAATGCTACCAAATGGCGGCGAGAAAAGTGTCGTTCTATTGTTGTTTATTACTATAGGGATATGTTAACGGGTATTGCAGATACCATAAAATATAACTTATAATGATTATTGTATAAATTAAATTTCATGTTATGAGCCCCTGTGACCTCGACCTTCGACCTGAATCAAAAGTTTATCTTGATATTGAACGGACGCGAATGCAAAGCGGACTAGACTTTCGACCAACGGACGGGTTCAAAGCACAGAACACCTTTCGCGGTCAACGAAATGGTTAGGTAAAATTTCACGACAACGTCATATAACTTGTAAATCATGACATGGTCCTCTGTTAATCGGACGAAAGATATCTTATAGCGTTTTATTAAATCATCAGTCGCTCTTTAATGTAAAAAAAAAACGTGCAAAACAAAATGCATATCTAACGCAAGTTATTATGTTATTACAGTTATTGCGCAATGCGCAGCGCCCACTTAAAATGTCAAAACATCACGACGATCTGACTAATTCGTTATGAAAATTAATATTGAGCATTAAGACATTTAAAATAAATGTGCATTCCGATTTAACATATAAATTGGCAGTGCTCTGTGAAAAAGGAGATTAACGCATGTGCGTAAAGTGCTGTCCCAGATCAGCTTGTGCAGTCCGCACAGGCTAATCAGGGACGACACTTTCCGCCTAAACTAGATGTTTGCTAGACTTTCTTAAACAAAAAATATCAAAAAGCGGTAAGTGTTGTCTCTGATTAGCCTGTGCGGACTGTAAAGACATGTTATTAAACCCCTTTTCACAAAGCACGGCCCAATTATTTATTGACATGACGCGACGCATTAGAACACGTATGAAGAAGACATGTGAGGTGGGGTGGAGATTTACTAGATATGAGTACGAGTTTCTGTTTAATTGTGTTAATTGTGGTTTATTTGATGATGATGATGATGATGATGATGATGATGATGATGATGATGATGATGATGATGGTGGTGGTGATGATGATGATGATGATGATGATGATGATGATGATGATGATGATGATGATGATGATGATGATGATGATGATGATGATGATGATGATGATGATGATGGTGATGATGATGATGACCATGATGATGATACGATATATTGATGATGTATGAATGATAACAGTTCTTGTGATGAATGAGCATAAAACAGCCCACAAGTTTTCACGCGGTCAGGAAGGAGAAAATCAGAGGCAACAGAACACTCTAGTGCAGTAACAAACCATATAGCTAGGCACAACCATGTCATTGACTGGGAGGGGTAAAAGTGATTGATAGGGAAAACAACACCGCACTCAGAAAACTTAGGGAATCGGTTGCGATAGCTAAAGAGAGACGGGTAATAAACAGGGACGAGGGGGGCTACCAACTGAGCCCCATCTACAGGCCTTTGTTTACTGCTTGGAACCATTCCGGCAGTAAACCCGCCCTATGACGTGCATTTCCCGCAAAGTCACAGTCTGATGAAGATTCACCAATGGTGGATCGAAACTGTCAAGGTATGTGAAAAATTTCTTGGAATGTACATAAAAACTGTTAAATAATTCCTGATGAATTTCTTTCGAGTTCTTGTGGTGTATGATATGAGGTGAAACAGAGATTAGCGTGGGATGGAGTGAAGTAAAGCAAAAAACTTGGTTCCAGCTTAGTGCGTCTTATAATACTAGAACCATCCTTCTTTGTAAAGTGTGCGACATCTTAGCAAAGGACAAAAGTTCATGAACAGATTATACAAAATCCTGTCAGGGTTATCGTTATGTCAATAAGACCTTAGGTCATCATATCTAGCCTAACACGATTCGAAACGCATCAATCAAACATGGAAAAGGGAACATGATGCCCTTCATGTTGATAAAACTCATCAACATCGCAAACATTTCTGACATATGACGTCAGATACATATCAAGATAGATTTGTAAACCGCCTGCAAAGGAATTACTTCTTACAAGTCGTTCGTAATAAAAAGCAGCTTCATCACTGGGGATGCTTATATGCACATGACCCTCTGAATACCATACCTTGCCCGACGTCTATGTTTGCCGAAATGCGCGAGTGGACAAATGTAAGTGCGGAGATCAAATTCGAATGGGTCTGTAACACCATATATGCACGTAGCTAACATTTTTCATGTTTTTTTTTCCCAACGCATATGCATGGAAAATTGTGTGAGCTTACACGGTATTGCATTTATATACCGATGCAAGTATTTCTGTAATGCTACCATTTTACCAAGGCCCGAAGTGATACATACACTGTAGAAAATAAACGGTTAACATTTACGGAACTTACTATTGGAAGCTGGTTTCCAGGACTAGTCTGATAAAAAAAACTGGGTGACAGTAATAATTGATTGTATAGGTAACCACATTTCGTTTACGGTTAAGTCCTGGACGCCAGCTGCAAGGACTAAATTAGTGGCTAAATAATTTACGGTGCTGTGCTAAAAACCAGAGCAGATGACTTATCCCCGTTTATTATTAACTTACAGTTTTTATCGAAATATTGTACAGTTTTTATCGAAATATTTTATAAAAAAGTTCAAGATTAACTAACAGGTTTTCTATGTCCATGCAGAGGAACTGTCAAAGAAAGTTGCATTTAAATTAAACTAAGCTGTGCCATCATATTAAGACATTTATCTATACACATACAATGTTTCAAATAGGAATTAAAGTATTGTGTAGCTACACATGCCATTATCTGATGTTTAAAATATTATAATATCATAACGAAACTATAAACATTTTTTTAATGGTAAACGCAAATGGTAATGAAACGTCATCTATATCTTGGAAAGGTTAAACGTTGAATATGAAAAACGAATGCCATTTATTGGCATTTCGACTTAAAGGATTTGAAACTGAAGATAAATTAAAAGATTGTTGAGGACTGCAGGTCAAACGATAAACAAATATTTCTATCGTCTTGTTTTCCTACAAATTTTCGATGTACAACATTGTGAGTTGCGTCTATCTGATGAAAAGCGGAAAATGGATCTCAAACAGTTTTGACCATAATGGTATGTACGAAAAATCAATGATCAATGCTATTACAACATAACGACCATGAAACTTATTTTATAAGCAAGGATTGCAACATGCGTTGCGCGCCGTCGCATAAGTGTCCGATGTGCAGATGCATTGAAAAGTGCATAATAAATTTGCCCGGAAATAATGTTACGTGTTAGACAAACTATAGTAAAAATGTTCTTATGGCATGTTACATATAGGAAAAAAATATGTTTGACACCTTAAAAGCGCATAGTACACACTAAACCTATTTAAAACCTCGTTTTAGAGGACCCTTGATAGTAATTAGATTTTGCCTTCAAGTCTTATTATCTTGACTTTTTCTCAGACTGCTGAAACTAAAGTTTAAGTTTGTTTGTATTTGCAAATTTTTTAATTAGCGTCAATTCAATAGTGTACATAAAACTATGGAAGGGAAAGACCGCCAATATTATTCATCACCAGAAATGTTGCACGTGTTGAATATTCAGCTCATTTGTTAAACAGAGAATTGTTAAAATGCTTAATTACAACTTTTTAATATCTGTTTTGTACAATTGTTAAGTGTCAAATGTCGTATGTTCCGATTCTACAAATGCACAGTACGCATATGTAGAATTGCACTTTGTTATTGAAGTAAATTTACCGTTTGCTAAACTTCAACAGGTTTAAATGTTTAAATACACACATGTAACTTCATACACTACGGATCTGAAAATGAAGATATCGCATATATAAAGTCTACATCTTAATATACCTAATATTGTAAATCATAATAATGAATAAAAGATAACCGATCTATCTGAAAGTAGTCGATGAAAAACTACATTAGCATCTTGAATATTTTTAAAGTTGTACGATCTGTATTAGTAATCTGCTACAAGTCAGCATATAACAAGTTTACACTTAACCATTGTACAGAACACAAGTCGACGAATCACAATTCAACATTTTACAACGCATTGTCATACTACGATGCAACCGGTGTTAGGGTACAAATTGTCGTTAGTAGTAGCCTCCCTTCTATTATTGTGGACGATTCTAGATTAAGGTAAGGATTTATTTAAATATAACATTATCATCATTGTTATATTCATGGATGCAGATGGGTGTTAAACGCATTGGATTACTCAATAAGTGGTCTCAACCACCTGCGTGCTGTTAACAATTTACTTTGTAACACAATGTAATTAAACAATGCATCTGCAATTTACTTTTTTTTTCATTACCGTTTTAGGTTTAAACATCTGATTTGAGATGTAAGTCTGCCCCCATTATCTATTGAACACAGACCAGACTCCGCATGGTTACGTTTAACTAATTAGTGGTGGATTTACATTCCCATTTAATGGGCTATTCATGCCCAATATATTTTCAGTATCTAACCTAGTTCAAATGTGTTCTCTCTTACCAAAGACGTACAATATAGACTTGGCTTTCCTCTTGCATGAGAGTACAAGGAATTACGGGACAGCGGTTTTGTGTTGAACATTACTTCAAAGAGGAATCATGTATTGATCCCCTATTCAATGTTTATTTTAAGAAATAAGACTGTTTGGCATCTGTTGGATATTTTGTTATAATTATAATTATTTGTTATGGTTAGATTATAATAAATTATTTGAGGTAGATTGTGAAACAAGTTCATTCCTCGAATCCATCACCACGGGGGTCTTATTTCATTTTTGAGAAGAAGCCAGTGCTTTCCTACATAGTGGTGAGCGTTAACCTCAGGTAGCCACTGGTACCGTTTGTGTACGTCTTTAGTAGGATGCGGCAAGGGATTGAACCCACAACCTCATGCACTCGAGGCAAACGCTTTACCACTGAGCTGTCGAAGCAGTTTTAAAGTGTGGTTGCTTTGTTATAACAATTGTTATCAATATGACAGATACTAGACATGTATATTACCTCAAAATTACCTTAATATTGTTTCAGATCGAAGCTATCCCCTACGAATCAATGCTCCAGAATGGACCCGCGATGTGTAGAAACTTTTAGAAATAGACTGAATAGAGTTATCGGTTTTCTGGAATCCTGTACATTTCAATCTTTGCATGATCTAATACATGAACTTGAATGCATAGCCTCTGCAGCTGCACGTTTACTATCAAATAGTACTGCAGCCAGTGTTGAATATGATTTATTGACAAGATTTGTGGGTTTTGTTGTACAATCATTAGATTATCTTGAAAATACAGCAATTAGTGAGGGAGAAGCTGATAACAGGCTATGCACAGTGCAGACCACATGTGAACACGGGCTTGCATATGTTATTTCATATGAACAGTTAAACGTTTAAGCAGAACAGGGTTTCACAGCAGCCCAGATGGGGGAGATAACTGGGACCAAAACTGTTTAGTTAAGCTTGGAACTTCATGTACATTTCCTGAATAAGTTTACTTCAAGTACAACTAATTTACCTGCGCCTGCTATTAAATAAACATGTTTTACTCAGTGTTGACTTAGTGTTTCTTAAAAAAATATTATAATGTAAGAAGACTTTATTAATCATTTAATAAATACTTGAGGCTCGCTCTGTAAAAAGGGGTTTTCACGCATGTACATAGTGTTGTCCCAGATTAGGCTGTGAAGTCCAAACAGGCTTATCAGGTGCGAAACGTTCTGCCTTAACTAACTCTTCGCTCATATAAAAATACGAACAGCGGAAAGTGTCTCCCTGATTAGTGTGGACTGAACAGCAAATCTGATAAAACCATTTACACAGATGCATTTAGCCTTATTTTCCCAGAGCAAGGCTCAACTTATTAGAGTATAGCCGTCTAAATGCTATTTAACTTTTGATTCATGATACAGTTACATGTAATAATTTATGATTTGTCCATTTTAAATGATGGATATTTTATTGTACTGGGTTGAACGAAACTTTTATTTTAATTATATGTTCACTCAACATTCTTGCAGTTACGTTTTGCTGTGCTATAGAATTATGTAATAATAAATAAAATTTGAACACCTAGATTCTCTTTTCTTCATGTAATATATTTATATATTTTTAACCAAAACAACAACAAAATCCATAACATAATGAACGCAAAACATAATACTCTATATTCATGGAACAAAACTATGATAAAATTCAAAATCAAGGTTCCCATTTTTCATTTTCTTTTTCTTATCAAATTAATTCCAATTTCCATCAATTGTTTCTCTATGAATAAACAACAAACAATTGTATCATCTATATGTAAGACTATTACAATTAATGGTTGTTAAACTGATAAACAATGGAAAACGTTACATAATCTACAGATTATAGAGCATTGTGATATGATTTCATTGTTCATGAAATTAGAACCAATATCATAATTATGATGTGCAGCTCGCACTCAACATTGACTTCGGCAGATAATACCTAAAACAGTCAACAATTCCTGTTCATGTTATTTACTCTTGATGAAAAATCTGGAAAATGCATAGCACAATGTTTATGCAGTCATTTGCAGGACATTGTTTTCACCAATTATTCTAGTTCTGAGTGAAGTATGATCAAATACTTTGTATCATTTATTGTAATGACAAAACGATTGAATCGCCATATTTCATCATAAGTTTCCAATAAAACAATACCTTACACACTTTAAACTAAAAATTTTGTTAAAGGCATCTCATGTCACTTGAACTCGAAGTTCACTTGTATTTTTACACTGATATTTCAGCGCTTTGTTTATAAGCAGTTTGCGTATTAAAATGTAGTACATTGTATAAGATTAGTATGTATTAGCACAAGTATTACGTAATGACGACAGTACCATAAGATAACACATTTGGTCACGCCTCCACACTCAGTGACTGACACTAATACATTCAATCATTATTCCAAATAATAAGGCCATATACTGACAGTTCAAAACCAATACCCAGGGTTAAATATTTACCATAAAACCATCTTCAAATTCATAAAATATATACCAATGCATAGTCAGCTATCATTTATTTCAGCTATGACAAGTTTTTATTTCACAATGACGTTATGTCAGTTTAAACAACGTACACTATGTACCAATTTCTATGAGTTAATCTAAAAATTGTTTTCGGCTTACTCCCCTGATCCTTGACCTCTTGGATACTAGCAGCTCCACAGTTGCGGACGGTGTATGATGGGTGATTGTTAAGGACATTGACTTTGGAAAAGCTGGATCAACAAGGAACTTCGATCGGAGGGAATTTTACTTGTTGATCTCCATGTACTCATTTCAAATCCTGGACATGCAAGCATGGGATGCATGTGTATCCGTTGTTTTCATTGATCAGACCCACTGTCCGATTCAAGGCTGCCTTGTAATAACTCTGAAATTACATATTAGCATATTTTAAAGATTTAAATGTACATTACAACTAATAATAATAAAAACTATGTATCAAGTTATGTTGCTGCTAAGCAGCTTATTTAACCTACCTGTACTATTCTGGTATTCTTGATTAACGGTATTAATTATTATTAATTAAGTCAGTAACTGACAATAACTGTACTACTAGAGATTGGCGTTGAAATAAGTTCACGACCAATCACTTTTAGTTATGTGAATACTCCAGGAAAAAATGCTATCGGAGATCATCTTATTTTCATAAAAAATATTAATCATGTAGCCATGGAAGCACGTATAATCTTCTTTAAATACATAAATTTATTTTGTGATCAACTAAAATCTTATAAGACAGGGTAGTATGCATACCGGTACTCTAAGTCAGATGTATTCTCTCTAGTTCCTGACAGATGACCAGGTGTGTAACAAACAAGACAGACTAGAATTTGGTGGGGCTGATGACCGTGAATAGGTGTAGAGCTTGCTTTTCTAACATGCTGAACAGTCAAAATTGCAACTGTTAGGATGGCACGCCTTGAGCTAAAAAACAAAGATTGTCTTCATTGACCGACAGAATATCAAATCAAACATATATATTACGTACATTAAACAAACAACAACATTGGTTTTAAATTGAGGTAACCGTAATAAACAATACTGAACAATTATATTTCATATCCTGATAATTTCGTATCCTGGCTACGAAGTTTTGATAGCTATTACCAGCCTGGAGACTGCAAAACGCTGTAAAAGCATAAGTGAACAGTCAATAATTATTTTGAGTTTATTTCATAAAATTATTTCTAACGCTTCGTGCTCAAAAACAAGATAGGTGCAGTACATAAACAAATTAATCCACTTAAATGTGCATTTTGTCACCAAACATTTATTTATATTACATATATTACGTGTCTTTAGTATAAATGTATCGATAAAGACATATGGACAGCTTAATTTTTGCTAAATGCACGACATATGAACACATTTCAACAAAAATAAAAATAGCGTTCACACATCTTATAACTTTCCGCCATCTTTGATCCAGAGGAAAAGCCGTTTTTGTCTAGTTCATACAATGAGAACAGATTAGTCGAACCAAAGTGAATTCGATCTCAGTTTAGTCAGACCATTGAAACTATGGTTTGCGATCGAAGTCGCCCTTGAGAGGCTAAACTTTGATTTTGAACAACTAAGATTATTACCAAATTACCAATGTTTGATAATTAAAATATTTATTCGGCGCTTAACATCGTACACTCTAACCATCACTTACCTTCTTCTTCTTCTACCTTAATTTAAGTTCTTCTTTCGGTCGAGTTACCGCCAAACCACTGTGTCCACACCGGTCTACAAGATGCCGCCAAACAACATGTATCATTGTATGTTAACCTCTAACATTTTATCCGGGATTAAAATTTCGTGTCACAATGGTTCCCGGCATGTAAGTGTAGCATTGGTTCCTGGCTATGACGAAAAATAATTTTGACGCGTCCACTGCGGTAAAACCGCCAATATTATTCAGCGTATAAATTGTTGTTAAACCGATTTTACAAATGTGGCTGGTGCAGATGTAAACTTGTAACATCGCAATGTGTAAAGATACGCGTTGACATGTTTATATGCTAACAGTGGAAATTTGCAGTTCGTAAAAGTTACTTCTTCATTTTCAGATCTGAAGTTTAAGAAGTTACATGTTTGTATTTAAACATTTTAACTTGTTGAAGTTACAAGTCTACACATGTGTACTGTGGACATCGATCAAATGAAAATATCTCCATATTCATAATTGATTTATTTGCATATCGATTTTGTAGAATCGGAACATACAACATTTTACGATTGTACATAACAGATATTAAAATATTGTATTTAAGCATTTTAAAAGTTCTCTTTTCAACATATGAGCTAAATATTCAACTCGTGCAACATTTGTGGTGATGAATATTATTGGCGGTCATTCCCTTTCATATAAAACTAGGGTAAGACCATGTTACAATACATGTGAAAGTATTTTGCGACTTGTTTAACTAAAAGTATGCATTTGATGAAAACAAATGCCCTGATATTTAAATCATCTCACGCATATGAAAGTGGAAAGTAAAAACATACACAAATCAATTACAAATTGTATGCAACATCATAATAAATGGAGCCCTCAATTAGTTTTTCTTTTTTAATCTCATTGGCAGAAATGCCATTATCGGCTCTTGTACCCCTGTGTTTTTGTAATATTCATCAACATTTCTTTTTAATAAATTAAGACCACGCAGGTACTTTTAATAAAACTTAAACTAAACGGTTTGTATTTGTTCAATATAGAACTGTGTATTTATTTAAAAGTTATGTGCAGAATTTAAAAACCAATATAATCTATTTACCGGTGATAAATGTGTAGACATTTGCCATAAATATGGCCACTATAACTATAACAATAAACTATATAAATGATTAATAAAATATAACACAATTATATTGTCATAAAAGTATATACCCTGTAGATTTTGCAAAACGTGTATTTTTGAAAATCCAGCAAACTATTCAATCGCAACGACTTAAGAACTGTTCACATCAGCACTACCGTTCATCAGTGATCACGTAGGATATGATACCGCCAATTTTAAGGCATCACCGTATGTCAACCGGGTACCTGTGCACATGTACTATAACAAAAATATAACAGTTGAGGATTTTTGTTATCGTTGACGTCTTTTTATTGCAAACATTCCAAAGTTGCATCGAATAAGCGAAAGCGATGCCAATAATAACTGGCTGGAGCTGGAAACGGACCTTACCATTCTCCCTTAAGACGCACACACGGGCATCCTTTCGACCCTTATCTAAAGCGACTTTCCCCTTCCGAAGTGTTTGTCAGGTGATTACTATGGGTAAACTCGACTACGGTGTGTTTACGATCTTATAACTCATTTGGGATTACTTGAGATTTTATTATCAGACATTATCGGATACAAACGTTAGTGTGACGTCAAGTACTTTGGAACATGGTGGATGTAATGTACGTACTTAGGGTTAGCAGGGTTACCGATGTTTGCATACGGAAAAGATTAAATCGCCTATAGCTCCTCGCTTTTAGCTCCACCTTTCGATAAACATGCAAACTTGTTTTCTCGCCCCAGCGTCGTTAGAAGCTAGTTGATGTTTGGTAAGTGTTGTTTAACTTAAAGAATGGCGTGAATGATTTTATTAAAATTTAAAAAAGCGATTCCTCATACCATGGATTTAAGTAGATATTCAATAATAATTTGTACCCAATAACAAATCCAGCAATAGCATTAGAAATTAATACATAGACTCCTTATATCCAGTGATTGCAGTGATTGGTGTGATCAAGGTCAATTCCACTGTAACTAAATAAAGAACAATTGTTTCTAAACAACATCGTTAAGAAAATATTCAGTTTTTGTGTTGTTAGCATGAATCTATTCTATTGCATCAAAACTTCATTTTATTTGCACACGATGAGCATTGGCTACGGTCAAGGTCAGTCACACAACTAACTATAGAAAACGTGTTTCCGCTTTAAATCTTTATTTAGAGTTTCTCGGTGGATATTTTGCAAACAGTACAATGCAAAATTACTTTTTAGCAGCAATCCATTTTCTACTTTCTATAAAACAATTTGGATAAGAATAAACAACAACATAATCTCCGACTTAAACAAGAAAAGAAGAGCTAGCTGTCCTTCGACAGCTGTTATTTAAATAGTATTTCATACTTATAATTATAAGCTTGATGAGTTTGCAAATTTGTAAGAAAAACATTCTGCGCGCCGATAAATTCTGCACATGATGAAAAGGTTATAATATATCCTTAGAATGTATGCTTCTTTGAAAAATGCGATCAATCTCAACTATGCATGAAAAAACAGTCAATCTGAACTATGCATGAAAACGTCAATTGAGAACAGCGTGTCAATCTTCTACTACGCTATTGCATTAAATTTTAAGACGTTTTTAATGTTATAATATATCCTTAGAATGTATGCTTCTTTGAAAAATGCCAATAATATTTATGCTGTATAAGGTTGAATGAGACATGTGCCAGGACGAAATCTTACCTGTACAATAATGTATGGTTAAAAAATATGTCATTGCTATTTCGAAAATATTTTCATAAGGTAAAATGCTGTGGCTACCGTAGAGGATATGTTTATTGTATAGACGGTAACAGCACATATAAATAGTGTTACTATTTGAATGCTTAATTAAGCTCTTAATAAACCGTTTATTTCATTAAATAAATATAAGTTAAATAACAACAAAAAATCACAGAAGTAGCAAATGTAAGTTAAGTGTTAACCTCTGTTGCACTTATTATAGAAAACTAACAAAACCATCTAGCAAAACACGTTACACATAAGCAGTTCAGATCCTATGGCGTCCAGTGAAATCAATGAAATTCTAATTTTAGCGAGGGAAATATCTATATTAGTGTTACGTTCACTTAAGGATAGTGTTCCTTGATGATTTTGAAGGATAGGGACAGATCCGTAATAGAAAGGATGGGTTATAAGTTATATTTAACGAACAGGGTACTGAATCGCTTTAAATAATGACGTGATGTAAACAACCACTATATCAACAAAACGTTGCATCTAATCAGCACATTACACACAAAGCTTACTGGGATGAATGTCATTGAAATGCACTCACAATACAATCATGTAATAAACATTTACGTCTTGAACACGATGAATGAATACAAATACACCAAGGTGCCATAGAACCTATATTATGAGACAAAAGCCAACTCGTAGTTTGTTTGCATACATTCCATGTTCATCCAGTTCTTGGTTACCTAATCAGCTGTGTAATAGAAGTCCACAAAATTTATAGCAGTATTATAGTGTGCATTTCTGCACAAGACTAGACTTATTATCCCCACGCTTTTTGAAAAGCGTGGGGATATTGTGGTTATCTCCGCCGCCCGTCTGTCCGTCCATCTGTCCGTCCGTCCTGGCCACTATCTCCTCCTACACTATAAGCACTAGAACCTTGGAACTTACACACATGGTAGCTATGAGCATATGTGCGATCCTGCACTATTTGGAATTTTGATCTGACCCCTGGGTCAAAAGTTATGGGGGTTGGGGCGGGGCCGGGTCAGAGATTTTCACTCATTTATTATGTTATTTTACATTAACTTCTTCATTACTGCACCGATTTACTTCAAATTGATACCGAACCTCTGTTATGGCAATACGGTCAATCTTAACTATGCATGGCCCCATAACCAACCCTGGGGCGCCCCGCCCACATAGACCACACCCACACAAAATTGCCTTTTACTATTATTTCTTCATTTCTACACCGATTCACACCAAATTAATTCTGAAATTCTCTTACGACAATACGATCAATCTCAACTATGCATGAAAAAACAGTCAATCTGAACTATGCATGGCCCCATAACCAACCCTGAGACGCCCAACCCACATAGGCCACACCCACCCAAAATTGCCTTTTACTATAACTTCTTCATTTCTACACCGATTCACTTCTAATTGATACTGAACGTCTCTTATGACAATACGGTCAATCTCAACTATGCATGGCCCCATTACCAACCTTGGGGCGCCCCGCCCAAATAGGCCACACCCATCCATAATTGCCTTTTACTATAATTTCTTCATTTCTACACCGATTCACTTCTAATTGATACTGAACTATTCTTATGACAATACGGTCAATCTCAACTATGCATACCAACCCTGGGGGCCCCGCCCACATAGGCAACACCCGTCCAAAATTGCCTTTTACTCAACTTCTTCATTTCTACACCGATTAACTTCTAATTGATACTGAACTTCTCTTATGACAATACGGTCAATCTCAACTATGCATTGCCCCATTACCAACCCTGGGGCGCCCCTGGGTCAAACATGCGGCGTGGCGATACGCGTCGGCCTCTGCCGCGCCATTTCTAGTTTAAGATTGTAAATGCATTCCAAATCGGTGTTGTCTGACGAAATATAAATATATAAACTATAGACAAACTTATTTTCAGACTAGGAAATGATCTGTACCAGTGAACTTCGTACATTTACGCCTCAATTAACCATTTTATAAACAGTATACTAGTCAGACTAGTAAAATTAAAAAAAAATGACTGAAATGTTAAAGTTTATACTCCCTATGACGATCTTATCTTATAAATGTAGACTAATGTTAAACTACAATCTAAAATAAACGGAACGGATGTTTGCACACAAATTAACTGCAAAGGTTATTAAGACAACTTAAAACATCGTATGATAGAATGTATGGGAAAACAAAAAATCGGCTTTGCGAAAAACATTCATAAACATTATTTATTTCTGCAAGAAACATCTTATCTTTTCAAAAATCAATTTTGAAATTTTTTGAAAATAATATTACTCAATAACGGTTATAAAAGACCAAACCAAAATATAGAGGAGCGAAAGTACCCATGATGGTTAATACGTATGGACAGATTAACCACTACTGGAACTATTATTTCGCATTAACGCGCGACGTCAGTGGAACATTGTTTTGTTTTAGTTAAAAAAGCCACAACTCTCGTTATCAGGTAGTCTCAAGACGCGCAAAGAATTTAGAGATACTTTTTATATGGGCTAAATTCTTTGGAAATATTACCCATATAAAAAGTAGCTTAATATTTAAGAGCGTCAAAAATTTGGACTAGTTATCAGGGTGCAGATTCAATGTGGTTTTCAGGGGTTTACACACGGGCTGAACAGAATGTAAAAACACCGTTAAAAGCTTTATTTTTGGAAAAATCTCAAGTTATTGAAATTCATTTGCAAAAAACTTTAGTGCATAAGACAGCTTTTCTTGCAGTTTGTGCCGATACCTTACGGTAAAAGATTAAATCCTTGAATACGTCTGAAATCGTTGACAAAATTTCAGGCTGCGTGAAGCATAACCATATTAATGAATGCAGAACACATAGTTTATTAAATAAAGTAATTCTGATACATTTCACAGAACCATATGGCAAAAGCAGCATAAAAATCTGTCTTGTTTGCACAAGTTGAAATTTTTAAGACAAATGTTTTAAAAAGCTGTACGAAAAAAAGCACCACTTACTGGTTCCATCGAAGTCACGTGATCCTGCACCCTGGTTGTCAAAAAAAATAAACTAAACTTATAGAGGTGTATGACGTTTGTTGTTATTTTAGGAATTTTGGGCTATACCCAACTGCTTTTATACTTGGTACGTTATTATAGCATTCAATTAATTGAGTACGTGTCTAACTTGCAAAATATCCAAAGAAAGAGGCACATACACTTTTATTTTGAGAGTAAACCGTTGTTCTTTATTAACTTACGGTAACCTTGACTGTTGGCTTTGACCAAATGTGTCCCATATGCAATACGGATGCACTTGTACAAAGCGGATATGCTTAGATTCTTCTCAATCATTCTAGACATTTCTCTATATTCAGTAACAGAGACATTGACCTTGATTTCACCCATCCTCAGTGCCATCCAGGAACATAATGAATCCATTTATTAAGTTTAATCACAATTGCTTAATTTGTTTCAAGTTATTAAGTAAAAACAATTATTTGATAATCTACGTACAGTTAACTAAAGCCACCCACAACCAATATATGGGGTTAATTCAAAATGGCGAATGCTCGTTTGAATAAAGTCCCTCCAGCTATTCTTGATAATCAACGTCATAATCGATACCTGGGCTAGTAAAATAGATTGACCATTCTTTGATAAGTAGAAAAAATGGCATTTTCAGATCATTAAAGGAGGAGTGTTAAGGTAGAGATTTAAAGCGGCAGACAGTGTCCCTATTATTGGAACAAAGAGCAAGACCAGTAAACAATAGTATTTATTTTATCTTACAACATATAAAAAATAATCCTCGAAAAATCCGAAGGGATAAACCTTCGATAAAATTACATGCGTGGAGAATAATACTTTGTGTTGAACCTGTCAATTTGATTTTTGAATGGTAAACAATTTCCTTCTGGAAAACCTATATGCACTCATAAAAAATATATATGCGTCGTCGAGTCTCCAAAAAGATTTTCATTTTAATCATGTTGTTTTAAAACATCAGAATCGGACTTCTATGGCTATGTGTGGCAATGCTAATTTTTGGCTGTGAAAATGGGGCTCTTTTTAGAATCAACACTTGTATCTGTGGTTGAAGTATACAAAAATAGACAGTGTGTGTTTTTGTTATCAAAAGGAACACACAAAAAATAGTTTTAAAAAGGTATGGCGTTGATGTTGGTTGTGTTGGCGACAGGTTATCAGTTATATCGATGAGATCAAAGGTTGCGGGTATAAGCTGAATCGCACACACATCAAATCCGGGTTGTTGCGTCAGTTTGAGTGAATGCTTTCTCATTATCAGATACTTTCGATAATTTGTATACAGATAAAACACAGAGATACACTATAAAAATGAAATTAACAAAAACATATAAAGTAACCGGTTAAACGCGAATCATCCACACATATTTTAAATATGTAAACGCGCACTCTTTGAACAGGCCTTTTCAGTGGTTTGCTCTAAACAGCTGTCAGAACCGTAGCCAGGGTTTTGAAAAGGGGGGTGCGAATTTATTTTCCCATCTACGAATTTTATTTAGCAACGAAGTGGCGAAGGGGGTAGGTGCGGGAGGGGGGTGTTCCCACCCTGCAATCGGGGATTTGAAGGTCCTCCCCATAGAAAAATTTTGAAAATGAAACGTAAAACACTACATTCTGGTGACTTTATTTCTGTATTTAGTGACTAAAGTTATAGAGCATTTTTATATGAAATTTCCCTTTCATAGACCATACTCAGTGACTGATCGACATGTATATGATATAACATACCGTACATGTATTTCCCATTACCGTTAATTATTTACCACCTTTATCGACCAGTCACGGAAATTCATTATATTAAACGGCGTTTAACCCGACACTAGTATGCGCGCACATACTTTGTTTACGTATTCACTAACACATTTATAGAAAGTAAAACCAACAATAAGAACGATATAAAATATCATTATTTATTGGAATCTTGATAAAATTAGTGCATTTTACCATGCCAAAATTTTACCATTCATTAGTCAAGCAAATTAAAAGGAAATATTTGACTTAATTCAAAACATTTGTTTGTCTGCTACTATGGATAGTACCAGAGGCCTAACATTGCTCTCATACCCGTAGCCAGGGGGGGGGGGGTGCGTTGGGTGCGTTCGCGCCCAATCTTTTTTGACGAGTAAAAAAATTGTACTATAAGCTGCAACCAACTTTATTTGACGCAAAACCATTTTTTTTTACTGGAACCCAGTCAGTCTTCGTATTTAAGCGTTAAATAATGTTGTATCTAATATGCAACCTACAGGTCACCATATAATTAATTTCTCGATTAAGTCATTCCCAAGATAGCGCGCGATTTTTATTTACAATATTTAACCATAGAATTTTTGAAATAAACAAATGTTTTGACAGCAAAATTTGAGAAGATCTAGGAAGCCGGTCCACGCAAAATGGAATTGGAATCTTTGTTATAAATGGATATTTGTTTTCTGTATAATACATAATTATTAACCTGGCACTCTAATCCGTATAAAATCGATACTTATTTATAGATATTTGATACTTAATGATTGTTTTGTAACTTTTGTCATCGTTATTGATGTCTGTTAAAGCCATAACTTTAATAGATATCGTAACAAAATGATGAAGCCACGACTAATAACTATAACACATTGTAAACAGCATTTTCGACAGACTGCGTTGTATTTTTGTTATATCGCCGTACAACCATTTTCGGATCCCCTAAATGGTTTTCCAGCAACAAAAATATCAGCTATGCTCAAGACAGGCTAATATTGTTGTTGAATGACAAGAAAACAAATCATTTCTACAAAACAATGTAGCTTTTTATGTAGTTTACCAACACTTAATGACATCTGTTCTGCTCCATATAAATAACTTTCCACAATGTTTTAATTATGTCAAACTTGACACTAGGAATGTCCTACTCTGAAACAGTTGTTATAATGAATTTGAAACTTTATAACATATGATCAGGTGGACGTTAACGTTTAATGTTCATCAACTGTGACGGATCTTGAGCATATAATGGGCAAATCAGTACATCTTTTTCTTCGAAGTCCTAATAAACTATGTTAAGGACTTTGAGACTATAGGGCCAGTAGTTTGTGGTTATAGGGTCTTAAGTGTTGTATTTTTCTAAAATTCGTTTAGAAAAAGATCACTAATTTGTTAAAAAAATTTTAAAAAATTAAAGTAACCAGTCATTCCATTTTGATTTCTTTTTTGGTATTGATGCAGATTAGAGAAGACCCAGTTTTGTTAATCAGTTTTTGTTGAACAATACACTATTTGCACGTTTAGAGCAATGCTAACTCTCTGGTACTACCCATATTAGCAGACAAACAATTGTTTTGAAAATAAAGTCAAATATCTCCGTTTAATTTGCTTGATTTATGAATGGTAGAATGTTGGAATGGTGAAACACACCAATTTTATCAACATTCCAAGATTCCAATAAATAATTATATTTTATACCGTTTTTATTGTTTGATTTAACATTCTATAAAATTGGTGTTGCATATGTAAACAAAGTGTGTGCGCGCATACTAGTGTCGGGTTAAACGCCGTATAAAATGATGTATATCCGTGACTGATCAATAATAAAAAGGTGGTTCTTGAAAAACGTATTGGGGAATACATGTATGTTATATCATATTCATGTCGATCAGTCACTGAGTATGGTCAATGAAAGTAAATTTTCATATAAAAATGCTCTATAACGTCAGTTTCTAAATACAGTTAAAAAGTGACCAGAATGCAGTAGTTTACGTTTCATTTTCAAAACTTTCTAGGGGGGTGGGACCTCCAAAGCCCCCGATTGCAGAAGGGGGACATCCCCTACCGAACAAAACCCTTTCGACACTTCGTTGCTCAATAACAATCGTCGAAGGCAAAAATTCGCGCCCCCCTTTTCAAAACCCTGGCTACGGGCCTGGCTCTAAACGTGCTAATAGTGTTTTGTACAACAAACACTGTTTAACAAAACTGGGTCATCTCTAATTTGCATCAATACCAGGATGCAGGATCGTGTGACTTTGTTAATGGAAGTCAACATACCGGTAAGTGCATCGTCGGATACCCACGACTAATTCATTCCGTTACTCTCCAGCATTAGCCGTGGGACAATATGAGCAATACAAGCCGGTTTGACCTTAACTGTAACCTTTCAGTAGACCAATGAAATCGCAGTTTACAAAAGAATTTCGCTTTTGAGGTGTCAATGCTTCGCCTGGATAATTGCGATTTGATACACCAAGCTTTTCCATCCACCTGTCCGAGTGCTTAAAAAGACATCGCGCCCATGTAAGAGACTAGAGATACTTTTACTCTGAAAGTCGTTTAAATTCTCAATTTTAAAGTATTTGCATGCACGACGAAATTCCATTTCTACGGACGACGCAATTTTGACAACAAACCCTAAGTCTCTAAAGTACGAGTTGTATCATAGGTAAAAAAATATCCTCATGAAACCGTGAGGGATCCAATGAAATTACTGGATTTGACACACCCTAAAACGGTGAAAAGAGCTCGTAATGTCCCACGGTCGATAAATGGAAAGTAACGGAATGGGTCGAACGTGGGTATCTGACGTTGCGGTAAGTGCTGCTCTTTTCCAAATAACTTTGTAAAACAACTTTTCTTAAGAATTTCAACTAGTGCATAAAATATGGATTTTTGAGCTGCGTATGTCAATGTGAAATACATCAGAATTACTTTATATAATAAGCATGTTTTCTTTTTCAAAAAATGCATTTATACTAAACAAATATCCTTCACGCAAATTGAATTTTTGTCACCGATTTCAGACGTATTCTCAAGAATCGGCACAAACTGCAAAAAAAACTGTCTTATATTCACTAAAGATTTTTGCAAATGTACTTCAATAACGTGACATATTTGTAAGAATAAAGTTCTGAACGGTGTGTTTAAATTCTGTCCAGCTCGTGTGTAAATACCTGAAAACCAGGCTTATTCTGCTGCCTGAATACTGAACAGAAACAAAATGGTATAACTGGTTACTTTTACTTTTGTCAACTATTTTTAACAAATAAGTTATCTACGAATTTCAGAAACATTTACAACTTAAGGCTTGATAAAGACCCTATAACCACAAACTACTGGCCCTTTGGTCTCAAAGTCCTTAACAGTGTATACCAGGGCATTGAAAAAAATGACGTATTTGCCCATTATGCTCAAGATCCGTCACAATTAATGAACATTAAACATTAACGTCCACCTGATCAAATGTTACAACGGTTTAAATTCATTTTTACAGCATAGATCTTCTCACATGTTGCTGTCAACACTTCTATTGATTTCAGCAATTCTGCGGTTAAGAATTGCAAATAAAAATCACGGTCTATCTTGGAAATGACTTCATAGAGAAATTTAACTACTAGTATATGGTGACCTGTCGGTAGCCTATCGGATTCAACATAATTGTAACGCTTAAATACGAAGACTCACTGGATTCAGGGAAAATATAAATAACCGCTTTTGCGTCGAATAAAGTTGGGTGCAACTGATAGTACACATTTTTTTACTTGTCAAAAAATCAAAGAACGCACCCAACGCACCCCCCCCCCCCCCGGTATACGCAACCCCCCCACCTCCCCCCCTGGCTACGGGTATGGCTGTCCGACTAGATTGTTCATTGTATCGTGACTCATCGAGATCAAGCTAAATATTTTGTCGATTGGGTTTTATTATTCTTATTTAATCATTCATTAAATAAGTTTTATGTCGTGTTGCAAATACTGTAATGCTTTGTATAAACAATCAATATTTCAGTGTTTTTAGTTCGAAATCAGGGTCGATATCCGACCCCATTCCCAATGAAAAAGTATATAATTTTCCCAAATGGGACCTAAAATTTCCCAATTGAAGATTAAAAAAAACAATTTGTTTAGATGAACATTTAGTTAATCTACCATCCAGCACTACAAGTTACACGTTATTAGATTATAATTTGTAAAACACTTTAATTATCATTAAAAAACAAACACGTATTTCCCAATTTTGGTCAAAACGCCGCGAGTAAGTCCAATCCAAAGGGACCCGGCCCCATTCCGTAAATGATAGGGAAAAACTCTATCTCTGTGGTGTTGCAAGTATTATACAGTTTTGTATTCACAATCATTTTCTCATTCATTTACACGATTTCATCGTTGTCACTTTCCTTATATAAACGACTAGCACGTTTAAACAAGAAATTGGCTCATGTGCATGTTTCTAGTCTCTAGTTTTTATTTTTTATTAAATTGAAAAAAAAGATCTATCATGTTAATGTGTTCAACACATTAAGTTTATGTTATTTATCTGACATGCGTCCATAATAATTCAAATATTTCTTGTCAAAAGATTACGGTTTCGCCTATCTAAACAATATGACTTTGAAATGGCGATTTCAAGACAGGGTGACCGCGCACTGACCTTCATACCGTAAGAGTTAAACGTAATTAATTTAATGACACGTCAGGTTGCACTGCTTTAGCGACGGCTTATCTAAAACCCAATACTAATAACATATTTTAAGGTCAATTGTGAAAACAATATTTAAAATAAATAAAACAACTATATCATGAAAGGTAACATCAATACCTGTATTATATAAAATACAAGTGCACATAATGCAGTACGGTATCACATGTAATTGTTCAATATTAGAACGATATAAAGATAAGATTTAAACGCCGAAGTGATTACCATGTGCCAAATAATAATGGGCACAAACAAACTGTATTAAAGCGAGATTATACGATTATACGATATATACGAATATTTATGAATGTATACAAAATGTGTAAACACACTTATTAACGGGTATACATATATTTCAATATAGATTTAAATAAATGTCAAGTAGAACATGTGTCGTACAATGCGAAATAAACCAGATATTTAATTCTTAAATCGAAAATGTCTGTACAGTCGAATTCGCCAGCATGTATATCATGCATGTACGATGTGAATCTAAATTAGTTTTAGTAAAGATTCGTTCATACGACACACGGAGCGTATATCATCTAGATGCTAGAGTCCGTGTTCGACACAAAGACGCAATTTTGTTTTACGGATCATTTTATTTTCCTTCAACGATATTTTTTCATACGACACACGAATACTAACTCCGATCCTAACGGTGCGCTAATTTGTCTTTGCTGCATTTTATGAAATTCGTCTTCAATGTATAATTTTTCTTGCCTATTTTGTGTTACTGTAACATATTTTTATCAATATACTACAATTAAACACATATAAAAATCGTATGATCTCGCTTTAATGCGAGAGATGAGTCAAATATCTACAAACAACTATAGGCTGTTTATTTGTAGATCTTTAATTGTGTGAAACCGCTGTATCCGCTCAGACATTTTCTTGTAGATACTAATAGAACATTTTCTCGCTAAACACTCGGTCCATATTGGCGCAAACCCGCTACTGAATCCCTATAATTTTAAATAAGACCACACAGAAAAAAATATTAGGTTAATGTTATGCTCACAGGTGGTTAGCGTGTGGCTATGCTATTAATTAGTGAAAACATCATTTTGAATGATAAATAATCATATTATAACGAAAAATTAACTTTTCTGAAAAAAATATTTCACTATTATATATATATTTGATAGTGAAATATTTTTTTTCAGAAAAGTTAATTTTTCGTTATAATATGATTATTTATCATTCAAAATGATGTTTTCACTAATTAATATCATAGCCACACGCTAACCACCTGTGGTTATGCTTCGCAAAATAGGTAGTCAATTAGATTATCGGTTAAGGAAAATGATTCGAAAAACTGTACATTTAACTCTTTCTAATTCGCGCAGTTTGGGTATTTTCAAACGAAAGGAAAATGCCATGTATTCAATCGGGCTTGCTAGTGGGAAATTTTCTTTTGACTGCACAAAATCGAAAAGCCAAACACATTTTGGACAGCTAGTCTACGCCGAAAAAAACACGTTTACGTTCACCCTGGCCACTTCAGCACCCGGCGCAAATTATATGTGTGCAGCGAACGAAGATCGACAACTACCGCGGGTTTAAAAGGTTGAGTTACAAATCAGGAACACGAGTGTGCTTTCTTGACAACGGTAAATTGACATAACTTGGAAATGCTTGAATTCTTACACAAACTAACAAAATAGATTGTGATCTAAAACACGACTGGCCGTATCTCACGGAATATCGTATGACGAACATCTGTTTACATTCGACTAGCTTAGCAACTGACAAAAGCGACAAACAATTTAAAAGTACACGCTGCAATTTCACATGTTCTGCTTATTTAGTAAGATCAGAGATCACTCATTAAACAAAGATTGGAACTTCAATGAAAGACTGCGGGAGATCATGTGTTATCTCGCGACACTCTGTTTTCTGATGCTATCACGTATGACTTCAACGTGTACGCCCGCATGATCAAAAAGAAGCATGCTTTTATGAGAGTAGAAATACAAACAAGGGAAACATAAAACAAGCCACGTGGATCAATACTTGCGCCATTGTATTTTCACGTTTTTATTTATGCAATTTATTATTTTATTTTGAACCTAAACTTAAACACTATGTTCAGAATATAAAAGACAAGAGCTGTCAGAGGACACTCAGGGCAGCGCGCTCGACTATTCGAGTGCTTGACAGTATAGCGTAAGCCATCATGGAGAAATTGTTAATATTCAATAATTTATTAGACGATTTTTCAAAAAAAAAAATATATATATTTTGTGGGGGGGGGGGGTAGGGGGGTTAAGAGGGGGGTATAATGTGGGGTGTGGTCATTTGTTAGACGATCTTTCAAAAATAAAAAAATTAAAAACAAATTATTTTTTCTGGGGGGGGGGGGGGGTTGAGACGGTGGTACAATGCGGGGTGTGGTCATTTATTAGATGATCTTTAAAAAGTAAAAACAAAAAGGAAAAAAAAATTGGGGGGGGGAGGGGGGGGGGCAGGGATTCTGGGTTGGGGCGTGGGGGGTATTTTGGATGGAATCCATTGTTGTATTCAGGTAAGAGTTGTTTTGTCAAAGTATTAATAAAATCTGATCATAAATAAAATAGTTATGGCAATGTAAGCAAAATGTTCAATTATCAAAGTACAAAAGGGGCAATAATTCTGTCAAAATGCTTGATAAAGTTGTCTGCTCGTGTTTATAGGTTGGGGTTATGACGGTAAACAAGTATGCAAAATATTAACTATATAGATTTTTGTTGATGCAAAATGCTCGTTTTTATTTATTTGTGACACAATTAATTCCGTTTTAATTTCCCGCGAATATATCTATTCATACGACACACGAACACTAAAATGGCACCATGTTAGTTTTCATGTTTCGTATGAATAGATATCGCTGCGGGAAATTAAAATGGAATTAAATATGCAAAACAATAATAACAAGGGACAAAATTGTCACAAAACCAGGTTTTCAATTTGAAAAAAAGTATGATACAGAGAGACAACTCAAACTGAACTGATTGTTTATAACTAACCCCCTTTGTTTCAAAATAAATATATTTTTAGTCTTGGCGACCTTGACCTTGGAGATATTGACGTAATTCTTTCGTGCGACACAACGTCCAATGATGGTGAACAAATGTGCCAAATGATTTTAAAATCTCACAATGAATGACATAGTTATGGCCCGGACAAGCATGTTCCGCCCGCCCGCCAGCCCGCCCGCAGACATTCGCCAATATAACAAGGCTATTGTCAAGCAATATGGTCCCCTACCGGCTCCACCATTGTCAGAAATTCCACCATTTTCAGAAAATAGTTTTTTTGGTTGCGATAGCAACCAACATTTTTAACGTAGGAACAAAATGAAATGACGTGCATAATGTCCATATTGCCATCTATCCATGTTGCAAGTTTCATGAAAAAATATTAAGATCTTATAAAGTTATCGCAGGATCCAGAAAAGTGTGACGGACTGACTGACAGACAGACAGACTGACAGACAGACGGAGTGCAAACCATAAGTCCCCTACGGTGAAACCGGTAGGGGACAATCAACAGTCTTTTCATTCGGAAAACCTGGTTTAAAACGAGCATTTTGTATCTACAAACATCTATTTTACCAGACCACATAAGGCGTTGAAATTTCGGCAATTGCCATAAAGAACACTGGTTTTTAATTGTTTAACCTTATTTTACGAAATATTGTACGAAAATTTCGTTGATTTTGAGTAGTAATGGGGCTTTAAGAGTACCCGGGGTACTTTTAAGTAGTACCTGAGCCAAAAATGACCAATCATGGTTGTCTCAATTTTTAATTTTCGGCTCAGGCACTTTTTAAAAGTTCACCCGACAAACTTAAGATTACTGCAATGTACTCAAGAGTACGAAAATTACGCTTAAATGTACCCGGCCATACTCCGGGGTACTTTTTAGAATATTATCCGCTTCCCGGGTATTTTGAAGTTTGCATTAAAGTATCAGGGGTACTTTTCAGCAGTACTTGGACTAACAATTACACACCGAGCGTCAGAAAATCGTCCGGGGACAACAGAATGATCTGATCTATCGATCAATGTTCGACCGGGGACAACAGAATTATCTGATCTATCGATCAGTGTTCGACACTAGCGACTCTGAGTAAGGATTCTGTACTTTTGAAATTCCGAACAAGGCTCAGGCAGTCCAAAATTCAGAAAACTTTTAAATACCCTATTTTTCGGGTTATAACACAGGTAAATCCGCTATTAAATAATTCTCTTGAAATTAATGTTTGGGTTCAACTCGAACTTTAAAGTGACTGCTTTTCAATATTAATTATCGTTTTTTATCTCCAATTGCAAACTTATTTAACCCATTCTGACGATAAAAAACTTATGTTGACAACAAAGTATTGCTTTCAATACATAAAATAACATGAATTGTAGGTCGTTGTATTTTCTGTATATACTATACAGATGATACATGCGTGTCGTTTATTTCCAATTGCACGATTGCGTGACGATTATTTTCATTATTTAATAAATAGACACAGGGACGGTATAAATAAATTATATAATCCAAAATGCACGTAAAAACATCGCGGAATGTGCAATAATAAACCTGATAAATATTTAAAAACTTATATTAACAGATTATTGTACACACAGTTTATAAATAATTTATTAACGATGGATAAACGATAAACATGTGATGCGCGTCTAGAATTATTTTTTTTAATAAACTGAAACAACATGCAATTATATAAAATTGTCTAGCCATCAGAAATTAAAGACAATTACATTCGCAACGACCACAATGGCATCAGCAACATCATTGTTTAATCTTTACATAAATGACCTAGCTATATACCTAATAGGGGCATTTTCAAATGTGGTGATCACACATTAGCTATTATTGACAAATATATGTATTTAGGACTTATGTTATAAGAGCACTTAGATTTCAATGTCACTGCAAAGGTAGTTTCTAAAAGTGCAAGTCGGGCTCTTGGTCTTCTTATAGCTGAATGTAAATCTGCTGGTGGTCTATAACGCATTTACTCACTTAGATTCTACAGTTTGGCCTACTATCAGGTATCATGGTTATGGCTCTGCTATCTGGGATTATCGTTCTTACTCATGTATTAATGCCGTGCAGTATCGTGCCATGCGTTTGTTTTGGGGTGTCGGTAAATATACGCCAAATGTTGCGGTCCATGGTGAACTGGGATGGATACCCCCGGAAATCAGACAGTGGAAATCCATTTCTATTTATTGTGCTAGATTATCTTATATGCTTGACTGAAGAGTAAATAAACGAGTTGCGCTTTGCATTGCATCTGCAGCAAATAGATCATGCAAGAGCTGGGCTTTCTATGTTGATAATATGTTAAAAACTTGTGATGCACAACAATATTGTAAAATTGTATTCTGTTTCAATTCAAAAGCATGCTATTGTCAATAAGGTTACTAGCAAGATGCAAGACAACTTTTTTTCAGAATGACTGGAATCTTTAAATAGTGCCACAGGCCCTTCTGGTCGCGGTGGTAATAAGTTACGTACGTATCGGCTGTTTAAAAATGATTACCAGACCGAGATGTATTGCACACTTATTATGCCCCACGACATCGCGCTGCATTTAGCAAGTTCCGCTGCGGTGTCGCTCCTTTGCGCATAGAAACACGAGGGCTTAAGTGTTCTTGAACGGAAATGTCCGTTTTGTGGTAATATTGAAAATGAAAAAAAGATGAAAGCCATGTACTTCTAGATTGCTTTTTGTACGATGATATAAGACACGCTTTATTTGAGAAGGCTAAGCTTGTAGATAATACATTTGCTAGAATGTCTAAAAATGAATAATTGATATTCCTTTTCACAAATACTGAAATGATACGTTTTTGTGCCAAAACCTGTTTTAGTATTCTACAACGTCGTATTTTATTCCTATTTAATAATGGCATTGTACTTTCTTTAATCGTATGTTCTTTTATTTGCGTTTATGTAATCATTGCTAATCAGTTCACTTAAGCTATGATCTTGGATGATATTCGATATTTTATATTTTTTATGTTATATGCGCATAAGGGCCCATTTACAACTCTCAGCATTTTACAAATTCATCAATCTTATAGCAGTTTTTAATTAACGATTAGCGATGGTCACCTAACTTTTAATACTTCGTGTAAATATGTAAAAGTCTTGAAGTAATGTAATATTGAATAGGTATGTCTCTTAAAATTCTTCAATAGAATGGTCGTATACGTGTTTTATGTGAATATTTGTATATGTGTATGTATAGTCATATATGTAATATACGAATGAGACAATAATAAAGTTTGAATGTCACCACTGACCAGTTCGTAGATGGTCTGGCAATAGGCGATATATGACTTTGTAAGACATAGTGCTTTATTTTCGCTTTCAATATTTTATGATTTATTTGTTATGGCAAATTTTAAGGTGAGGTCAGTGGGGGCAATCATTGAATTATGTAATATAGTCCTAAACTGTACAGTGCTATATGTGTCTTAGTCTCATAACTCTAAGATTGAACAAAGCTGTTTTAACTGATGTCCAGTTTTTAGTGGAGACTTTATAATTTTATGGTATTTGGAAGAGAGGTAACTCTGAAGTTCATGTTACAGTTTCTGTTATTTGAAATCAGGGGTTAGCTACCTTTCATTTCACACTAATTGTATGATGATTCTTGTGTTGATGTAATACTCTAGTCTCTTATAACTCGATACTTTCGAGTGACAGCATTTTATTATTATGCTTATGTTTTATTGCATGTAGTGATTGTATATATGCTGATGAGACTTTGAGAAACTAATAAACCTCATATTTTATTTAGTAAGTTGGTCTGACACGCAGCACGGACATTATTTTCACCTTAGCCACAAGAATATAAGACATACCTACTACCAGCCACATTATGTTAACAAATAAGCTGGTCTCGCGCTTCGCGCATGTAACTATTGTGCACACGCCAGTTTAGTGATAGATGTATTTGGTTAAATGTAAACATACCACTAAGTTTCATTAATTGACTTAGCAAGTATATCTCGTGCGAGGTGACAGATCGAGCTAAGTAAGAGAATGATTTGATGACTCGGAAGTAAAAAAGTACATGCGAGAGTAGGTCAGGGAGCGAATAAATAGGTGATATGGGGGGGTCGTACACGACTCTATGAACATGCATTCAGACCGGTTTTTCAACGACACGCCCCAGATGTTATAATGTTGCATACAGACACAGAGTTATAATGTAGGACTCGTTACTAAATACTTCATTTCCTTGTTCCGAATACCATTCAACGGCTTGCACTTTGTGTATATGGCAATATGTATTGATAAACATTATTTCACAGAAAATAAGTTTACAAGCGTCTGCTTAACATGGAAACAGATCTATCAAGACAGTTAACCTTACTGAATGATCTTTGATTCTTTGAAGACTAGTTTATAGCAATCAGAGTTCGTAAGACACTTGCTTTATATAGATGATGTACTCGTTGATAACTGCTTAATTATTGATGTAATATAAATGCTTTAAACAATACTGTATATCTGCATTACTACAGAACAAATGGCAAAACATTACCTTGATAAGAAGCTGTTGTTCGCGTAGAAATCCATTTTAAATAAATTGTACGTGGACTCTTATCGATCACTCAAAATTCACCCTGACAAACCTGTAAATGTGAACAACACTTAAACATATCAAATGGAGTGTGTATTGGAAAACCTGTGACTACTCTTTCTATAATTGACCAGTCGCCAAATTATCGATCGCTCCGCCCACATAGTCACGTGGTCTAGTGATTAGAAAACTCCGACAAGCAGATCGCAATTATAGCGGATTACGTGAGGGAAATTCTATACTTGTAATGATGTATTATGCTCTTTTCTATAATATAAATTATTAAAGCCGCACACTAAACTAAACTGCTTGTTAAACGTTAATACTATCATAAATACTTTTGAGAGAAATGGCGTAATCAAAATAAATAAGTTAACGGCAGACTGACTATAAGAAACGTTTCTTATACATTTTATATAGGGAGTTGATGAAAAATCCGTTGTAAAAATGAGCATTTATTTCAAATTGAATTTGAACTTGTATTCAACCGTCTGACAGTGAACCCGGTGGCTATTCATATATAATTTTGAAAATATTTTTATTAAATGCAAATGACATATCCATATCATGATGGGTTTTTTGTTTGTTAAAAATGTTTAGATCTTTGTTTTATTGTGTTATTTTAAAAAAGACACCGATTTTTTTTATTTAGACATAAATTAAATTTTGATTGTAACCATAATTTAATACAGGCCTAATTTCGTGGTTTCATTAACAGATAGTCTAATATGCATTTTATTTCATTTATGTTTAATGCGAACCTGTTACATTTCACAATCAAATAATGAAATGTTGGTATTACGGTGCTGTTCACGAACATTCGAATTGAAAACATTTAGCATATAATGCATTTGCTTATTTATAACAAGATGGCCCTTATATGTTAATTGCAATTTTCACATTTCTCCCCGTATCAATATATGTTGTTTTAGAAATGTTGTTGTTGTATTATAAGCCGTACATTTTACACTTGAAGTCGCTCTAAGCTGTCTTAGCCGCGTTGAAATCACCCTTTTTCGTTTTTACTTTAGTTAAAACAATATTTGAGTTAACAATTTATAATGATTTCCCTTGTTTATGATCCACAGAAAATAATTATATAATTGGAAATCATTTAAGTAATTAAATAGTTTTCTTTTCTTGTGTACAGTACCTAACAATGCCTTAATGTTCCTTCATTCTGAGATCCACGCAACATACTGTTATTTATTAATCATCGACAATTACGCTGAGATTAATAAGCACGTGTGGCAATTATTATGTCGCCCAAACTGCTTAATAATATTGTGCATCATACGGTATAACACGTTTTATAGAACACACACCTGGTGTGGTTAAACTATTTAGTGTGTTTGTTTTCTCATTACTCGTTCATATGTTCAAGAAATAAAAGATAAAATAATAACCTTTTATAAAGTATGTATAGCACCTACAATTTTGAATAATGATCGAAAAGTAATGATCATGCATTTGATATAAAATATGTGTAAACTCTTAAAAAATACGTCCATTCCATATGTACAACACGCTTTGTTTGTCGGACAAAATGGCGGCCAGATAAGCGTTGCTGAGGGGTGTGTAAAAAATCGATATCTGATTGGCTGATCGACAAAATGTGGGCGGAGTTGGCGACTGGTCAATTAGATTATTGGAGCTTGAGTCCGTATTAATAAAAGCTCTGTTAAGACGAAGCGGAAAAACACGTCTAGCTCCTAGCTTAATAATTAATTACTAGTACTTGTAGTAGTAGTAGTAGTAGTAGTAGAAGTAGAAGTAGTAGTAGTAGTAGCAGTAGCAGTAGTAGAAGTAGTAGTAGTAGTAGTAGTAGTAGTAGTAGTAGTAGTAGTAGTAGTAGTAGTAGTAGTAGTAGTAGTAGTAGTAGAAGAAGTAGTAGTAGTAGCAGTAGCAGTAGCAGTAGCAGTAGTAATAGTAGTAGTAGTAGTAGTAGTAGTAGAAGTAGTAGTAGTAGTAGTAGTAGTAGTAGTAGTAGTAGTAGTAGTAGTAGTAGTAGTTGTTGTTGTTGTTGTTGTTGTTGTTGTTGTACTAGTTCCCACTGCCGATCCGATCAACTCGATTATCCCGATCACCATAATTTCCCGACCAAACCCGACCAAGCTCGACTTAAAAGGGTATACACGACTTCTTCTCGACCTCATGTCGATAACACACGACCCCCCACGACTCGTTCACGACGTCCTCTCAATCATCTTTCCGATTTCCACTCGATCATCTCGACCTATACGCGAGCCCTAAACGATCTCAGCTCGACCAAGTGGACCTCAGCTCGATCGCCACCAGATCTTCACACGACCAGATCGTGATGGTCGTTCTACAGTCGTACAAAGTCGCGAACGGTCGTGTATTGAAACTTTGAGAATAAAAACTTCAAACATTGTTGTTCACTAATCACTTTAATGGTCATTTATTGTTTTACTAGTTTAAGCAGTATCAGTCGCCTTTTTGCCATTTCTTGGCATTTTTGGATGTTTACTCGTCCGATTCTAAGAAGGCTATGAGAGTCAAGCATGACGTTTTGCACGTGATTTTTGTTTTAGTAACATGAGCTCGTGTATGGTCGAATAACAATCGGGAAGTGATCGTGTACGGTCGAGTAGCCGTCGGGTATCAGTCTTGTAAATCTGTACATCAAATCGAATAGAGGTCGAGTGGATCGTGTTGCGATCTAAAATAACTCGGGTAGAGGTCGAGCGGATCGGGTAGAGATCGTGTAAAAGATGTCAATCCGATCGCCACACGATTGCTTCACGATCAACTCGATCTTCTACTCGACTAATACACGATCACTTGCCGAGCGCTTCTCGATCCATTTTCTACTCGACCGCTACTCGATATTTTTTGACATGTCAAAAAATATCGGGTAGGAAGCCCGACCAATGCCGATCTACCCGACCGCCCCCGATAACTCATGTCGACCGAACCAGATCAGTACCCGACCGCTTGGTCGGGCTTGATCGAGTTGATCTGATCGGCAGTGGGAACCTAGCTTAAACAACATTATGTGTTAACTTCTTCCCAACTGAATTTGGTGTTACGCATTTCTTTTAGATATAATTATTGATAAATTTCCAAAGTCTTCAAACAAACAAATGAAAAGCCTGCCTAAAAGCATATATATTCAGCGTGCCAATACATGTACGAGCTCAATATATATGACCATTTCTTGCAACTTTCTTATGTACTCTATAACTAAATGCCACACACGTTGATAATGGTTTCAAAAAGGTAATTGGAGTGCGATAAACAATAGAAGCGGTGTCAGGCACCGAAAGCCATATTTCGACTTTCGATTTGTTAAAGTCCAGTTGCGAAAGAAGTTCAAATAATACTAGATCTCAACTCTATTGTAATGCACTTTTATGTGGTTATGTTGACTTATTTACCAAATTAACTTGCTTTTCAAATTTGAAAATAATCAGTGTTACTTTAAAACAATATAAAGACATCTATATTACATCTTCAATCTGATTCTATGAACAGCTAAATTTTGTTCAATCTTAAATTACGATAATCTCGCTTTAATGTATACGTAGTTATATTTTAGAAACGGGTTTCCCACTTTCATTCGAATAGATGAATGGGCACCATGGCCCACCGCCCCAGCCACTTATTCTTCGGGATTTCAAAGTTTAAGGCCTATACAATACAACACAATACAATACAATACAATACAATGCACTCCAAATCGCTCTTGTCGTTGGGAAAAATGATTCTAAATCTAAATTGGTCTTTTTATGTGCCCACAGATTTTTTTTCTCAAAGCAATAGCATTGCGATATCTCTTTTTAATAAGGCTTTATTATGTTGTGGCTTCTCGGTATAATGTCTTTCATGTAAAGAGAGATAACTCGGTCTAATGGCGCATAAAGCATTTATTTCCCATTAATAGTTAATCAAATAAATTATACCGTACAAACACGTTAGTTTAGTTTATTAACATTTCTTAACGTGATCTTTTCACATGTTTTTGGCATGTATTGAAGTATTGTCTTTAATGCTGTAAATTGATATACACCCATCAGACACACAACGTTGAATCAAAGGTAGAAACAACGTTGAATGTTAGTCGTGACGTCGATAAACCTTATTTCAGCCAATATACAACTACATGGACGTCTGCATTCTGCTTGGTTGATACTCGACGTTGTATCAACGTTGATATTTGGTTTAGGTCGAAATTATTTTTCCAACTGATAGATTAATAAATTCATCTTTTCAAACACTTTAATTGTGTATATAGTGATATTAAGCAGTCTGTCAACATTGAATATACATTAGCGTGTTAATTACCATTTAAATGTTGTGTAAATGCATCTGGTCAAATTTGACAATTTATACTATGCTATGCAATGTTATGTTATGGTTTGGTATGTAAGTGTTATATTATGTTATGTTGTGTTGATTGCTTATTGATTTTCATCCTTTTTTGGCTGAAGTGTCGCGAACTGCGATTAATTATACCTTGGGTGTGGATGCTGGATCTGATATCTGATATTGTTCGAGAGAGAGAGAGAGAGTTTGTTTGTTTGTTTGTTTGTTTAAAATTAAATGTGCTCTGTTGCAAGAGAGATAACATTTTTGGCTGCGCTTATCAGCTTTTTATGTTGTGAATGTTGATAAGTGTGGGTCTGTTTGGTGAGAGTGGACAAATGTGTAGCTTATAATAACGTGTGATAGAGTTTAGTTGGTTAGAATTTAGGCTTTAAATTAGTAACATCGAATCATCTTTCATTGTGGATTATACATGTAGTTGTATTAAGATCAGCAATTAGTGGACAATAGTTGCTTTTTGACCAGCAATATTGAAAATAACTAAATATTAAGTGTAAAAGTAAAAACTGCTTATTTTGGAATGTTATGAAACTTGTGTTAAAAAATACAATCTCTAATATTAATAAAGTGTTGTGTTATTAATGAACTCAATGTAGTTATTAAATTGTGTATAGTCCTAACAGTTATTATAAAAGAACAATTGGAAAACCTCGCTATATTGAATGGAAATTAATGAAAATTCAACCAAATATTGACGTTAAGTCAACGTTGTTTCAACGTTGAATCATCGTTATTTTCAACGTTAAAACAACGTTGATTCAACGTTGATATCGACGTTGATTTTAGGTTGATGCCTCAACGTTGTCTCAACTTTCAAAATCAAATATAAATCCAACCCATTTTCAACGTTGAATCTGACGTTGATTCAACGTTGAATCAACGTTACTGTGTCTGCTCGGCAGTATGTTAACATTGGAACTAAATAGCTCTAGTAAAAATAGAATACAATTTAAGAAAGAAGATAATTGACTCGAAACACTGACCCCTTGAGTAAAAGTCTAGCACTTCGGCCATCCGTGCTCATACAATGAGTTATGTTTTTATACTTTATAGATTAAATGCTCGTAGTTTCAAGAAATACAGCAGAACTCTTTATATTATTTATCGTTTCGCGTTTGTTTCACTTTATAATTTTCCGGTTTTGAAATCGTCAATATATAATTGGTATTTAAGAGCATTGTAGTTGTTCAGTATTACTGTCTTTTCGCAAATATCTTAAATACAACGACAATTTGCTAATCTGAAGCATTTTTATCTTCAGGTTTTTTTTTTGCAATTTACCAACACATGAAAAGGTTCATTTAAAGGAACTAAACATGCTTCGACCATATCAATATAATTTTATTGCACGTATGTGTGCTTTCTTCTTCGAGTGGTATGAATGGAATCTAGTCCTTATTCGTGACTTTCTATGTATTTTATATGCAATTCCCGACTTATATGTAAGAGCGATGGCAAATTTGGTTTATTCAGATAGTGACCCAGTTATCGTACCGTTTGGGGCAATATTCCTGCATGAATTCGCCAACGGGGATGACACCATTACCCAATCACTGACCCATTTAACAACGGGCGCCGAGTTTTACACAACTATTGAGACATTTTTACGGCGACCATAGTGTTTTTCAATGTTATCTCATAATCAACCAATGTATACATTGTTTCATTGATTAACAGCTCAACGGGTCTAATAACTGATCTAAAAAGACTAATGATAATTGGTGTTTAGAATATGAATTCTTTTTTTCTTTAATTTTGGATTTAAAAGGTGAATTACTACTGTTTCACTGTAACGCTTGCATCTACATAAAATAGTTCTGATTTGGTTTACTAAAATAAAATAACTGAAATTTAAAAGTTTGCATTCAATCGATAATGTACAGAATGTATGGAACGCTTGCAATGTTGTTAAAACGCATATGCCTGTTATAATTACGCCACGACAAGTTCGTAATGAACAATTTAATTCACGAACTTAAACGCTTGGAAAGGGATTTATAACAAAGTCAGACACAACCCCTAAACGGGTTAAAATTTAAAACATAAACAATTTTATTGTTAAAGCAGTATATTATGTTTACATATCAAATAAGCTAAACATAAACAAACTAATACTGACAACGAGTAATACTGTATAGCTGACAACGAGTAATACTGTATAGCTGACTAAGAGTCGCTTAACAAACAATTCTTACAATATTGAGCACCCCAAAGATTACTGGGTTAAATTATATAATATAACAACAAATATACAAGTATGTAGCATGGGGATTGCATTTACATATATAAACGGCATGCATCCATTCGTACATAGGTAGATTAACTAACTTCAACTGTATTACGGAGCATATGGTTAGTATAAAACAAGTTATTAACTCGAAAATCATAACAGTTAAATAACAAGATAACAAGAGAAACACTTTACTCGAAAAAAGAACTCTAACGTATTGTTGTTGCAACAACGATGTATAATTCAGCCATACTTATTTTCAGCAAATTTAAATACAGATTACATACGGTATAGCTTACAGCTTGCAAGCGTAAAGTTCATAAATTCACGTAAAGAAAATCTAGTTTGTCCGTACATAGGGAAATAAAGACAGCAAGAAAAACGCAATGAATCAACTTAAAGAGTTCCAATCATGTTCTGCTGAAGATCCACTTGGCTACTGTAGTGTAAATAACAAGCAGGGTGTATAATCAATTATCTACAACCCAGTCACACGTTTTATCTATGTGATTGCACACTATGAAAGCACACACGTTTATTCGACGTCAGGCGACGTTGAGTCCGACTGACGACTAAATGCACGCGAACGTGTAACGTTGGCGCCGATCAAAGGTACGGGTTCCGCATACCCTCCATCTTTTTCTCCGTGGGTCTGGTTTTGCATGACTTCTTAATGGCCCCGCCACTGGTCCACAAGCATTTCTTGCAGTCCTCAAAAAGCTCCATCTTTGCCCACGAGTGACGCCCCTGTTCCATGAACGTCTGGTCCAGCTTCCATGACGGCGATCGCTTGGCGTTCGAGGAGGTTGTCGGTCTCAACAGGCGCTTGTTTAGCTCTTCTATTTCCGCTTCGCTCATGGAGCTGCCACCAGGCGACTTGACGCCCGAGTGCGCGTGGATGTCGTGCGCACTTCCGGTTTGATGAAACCAAGGGGACGACAGTGAGGGCATTTTTTCTCAATAAAGTTATGTTGCTAAAATGATTTTTAATCAGTTTGTGCCTGTGTTTCACAGTCGAATTTAACGTCTGTACAGATTCTTTCAGCAGAGTTGTATACCTTTTCTTATTAACAAAACACGTATATTTCCTTTAAATAACACTCCAGAATTGCTCTGATGAATATTTTGAAAATAATACAAGTTACATTAAATTCTACGATCAACACTATCGCATTCTAGTCTTAATTTGTTTGCTCTGTGAGCGATAATTTCGATCGGTAGGTTTTATAAAATATTCATGCACAGCTATTTGTTCACACCATTCAAAACATGTTTCGTCCGCTGTTATCCTTACAATTGAAACCGATGTCTCATATATAAATGATTTATATTCCGTCTTTGTGGAATTTATTATTTAAGTAGCCGTTGTTCCGACCAACTTGTCCGTATGAACATTGCAAACCCCCGCGGTAATCAATAAGTTTGTGTACCTTGTCTAGCAATTATACAGTCCGTTGGTAATGCCTGGGTATTAAAGGATTTTGAATTACATTTCAAGCAAGCTGTTGGACAAAATTTGTCTCAGATTTACCATACATATATAAACAATTGAAAATGCTCAAAAGCTTATCGGGTTTTTCGTAATGTGATTTTAATGTATGAATTGTTGTTGTATAAGATCAAATGAATTATCCGCATGGATATTAAATAATAATTTATCTCTGATTCTACTCGTTTAATTTAACGTTTCGGCAATATGCCCTTATCAAAACAATGGAAAATATCTGTAAACTTCATTTTAACATTTTGACAGTGGCACCAATGCTATTCTATAATTAATCTTGTGTAGTTACATAAGTGTTGTCTGTATACACTGTCCATTTAAATGAAATAATAATGATTATTATCCGAATATGTTTGGTATAATTGTCTTTGTTATTATTTTATATTTCATTTTCGTTTATTTAAAATCTATTTAAAGTTTATCCTAAAATCCTAAATCGCTTCTTAAATTACTTATTATTGCGGTCAGGCCACCAGAACATACATATTTTCCGCTAACATAGTGCGGACAAATGGCGAACGACTCAAAATGCGATGACGCTGTAGCTTAAATATTCATTTATAATAATAATCTACGTTTCCTTTTATATACATCTGTATTTTTATGTACTACAAATATTTTTTGTCATCTTGATTTTTAAAGGATGGTACGTATTACTTAATCACGTGCGTTTCTTACAACGTGTTAATCTTTGCATGATTTAGATGAATTTTCCTTTGTCTGTTAACTTATCATTATAATAACAGTAACTGCCACCGAGACATTTGCAAATTAATAAGTCTACCCTTGTAATGCGTGTTTATTTTCTTACGAAATTCCCAGTAAAGTATACGAATTATATTTCTATAAATAAAAGCATGCGGTAGTTTAACTTTGGAAAAGTATTGTTCGATCGTGTTAAGGCAATAGGTTGGATTCCAGCCTTTAATGGTATTACATATTAAATGTCTTACACCACATTTGAACTGTAACAGTATTGGTCTCAGTCTATTATTCTTTCTTCATTAATCCTGTTTCAACTGTGAGAAGTATAAAACAGCTTTAGGCATTGAATGTAGATAAAGATTTTGATTTAATTCAATATTGGGATTTATTTAATCTATCGAGTACTCCGGGTGTTCAATGATGTAAAAGAAATACGATAACCTTAAGGTTAACACGTGTTAATTTTCAAAGAGCAGATTGTCGACAGCTGACAGGCGATTATGTGGCACAGATGCCTACTTTTTTTGCTGGTACATGTTGGGCTATTTTTTATGGGACAATGTTTGCATTAGATGATACAGTTTTTTTTCCATTTATAAACTTGTGTATACGTGAGAACATATTGAGGGTCGTTTAACTTCAAATAATGTTAAATACTTTGGCATATACACAGGTAAGTTGTACTATGTGGGCATGTAGAACTAATGGTTAAATAGGCGATTGTCGCTGGGCGAAGTGTGAGGTTCGACGAGACATTAAACCTGTTTTAGCCTAGCCTCTACTATGGCAAGCGGTTCGACGCATAATCCCAAGAAACTAGGTTTTTTCATGAGAACCTAGGTTTTCAAATGAGAACCTAGGTTCTTGTGAAAACCTAGGATACCAAACGAGAACTTAAGTTCTCAGAATGAGAATCTAAGTTCTCATGAGAACCTAGGTTCTCATGAGAACCTAAGTTCTATGTGTCTATGAGAACCTAGGTTCTCATGAAAAACCTAGTTTCTCATGAGAACCTAGGTTCTCAAGCGTTAACTAAAGTTTTCAAATCAGATCCTAGGTTCTCATGAGAAACCTGGTTTCTTGGGATTTCACAAACCTAGTTTCTCATGAGAAACCTAGTTTCTTGGGATTGTGCGTCGAACCGCTTGCCATACCCTACCTCTCACATGAATCGATTTGGTTAAACAATTACGATCTATTTCTTGAGTCTTACACAAGTTATATGTATCGTCCTGAAAACATTTATCTCGTATCTTTAATGTGATTCCCATTTCATAATACATTTCTAAAAAGTAAATTATAATTCATAATTTATAGCGAAACAAGCACCGCCAGTTTCAGTTTCCACCTGCAGATCCACTTAAAGCTGTCAACACTTAACCCTTTGCATGCTGGGAAGTGGTCGTCTGCTAAAATTACGACTGCTGAATTTCTAAAATAAGTATTATCTTCGAAAAAAAATTCAAAGAATACTATCAGAATAGCAAACAGTTTGGATCCTGATGAGACGCCACGCTTTGTGGCGTCTCATCTGGATCCAAACTGTTTGCAAAGGCCTTTGCAATTCGGTTCCAGCGCTGAAAGAGTTAACCTTCACGGTTGTGTTCTCGATATTCTTTGTGTTACCCAAATACATTCACGTAGTTTATTTTTACTTTAATTGACAATTGATGAGTTACATTGGTGAATTCAACCGTCCTGTCGAACCTATATAAATGCACACAAAACTGTCTCACTTGAAGATGTATACAGGAGGTAAATTATTAACGATTCCTTAGTGTATAGGGTTAACAATCGTTTAACAACAGAAAAATTATAACACTTTTTAGAAGACATACAGGCAGCGAAATAACGGTCTTTAAAATTTGAAACAAAACCTGTAACAAAATTTGCAAAAAATATGAATTTCAAAGTACAAAGCACATTCTTAAAAAACATTAAGATAAACAAGACTTCACCAACGACGTTATTACAAGAATATATAACAATACCTAGTCGTGAACTAGTTCATTTAAAATTCAGATTCGCTAAGGCGAGCGAATATTCTGACATTCAATACAAAATATTGATTTGAATATTAGAAATACGAGCTTATATATCATGAGGCCTTTATTAACATTGATCATTCTTAACACAGTTCCTTTCACTTTTTTTATAAAACAGCATGGGTAATAGTAATAATAGTGTTATATACAAGGAACACATTTTTACAATTATGAGCATTATCATAATGTTCGTAATTTTAAAATCCGTTTAAAACTGTTTTATGCAACCTGTTTGCATACTATTTTAAATTTTGTAGCCAAAACATACTGAATCAAAATAGCGTTTTTATATAGCAAATGTGCTTTCTCAACCTTAGTTCAAACCGTGTTGGCATCAAATTAAGGTATTCGAACTAAGTTTAGTTGACTGCACAATGCGTTGCTACAGTGCACGATTTAAGAAGATGCGATCTTCATTCCCACTAAAGGCGTTTTTCTAAATAAATTAGTGTTACTAACAAAATATATGCATGCAGGATAAACATGGGCCGTGCTCTGTAAAAACAAAGATAAATGCATGTGCGTTAAGTGTCTTCCCATATTAGCCTGTGCAGTCCACACAGTGCAGTCCACACAGTGCAGTCCACACAGTGCAGTCCACACAGTGCAGTCCACACAGTGCAGTCCACACAGTGCAGTCCACACAGTGCAGTCCACACAGTGCAGTCCACACAGTGCAGTCCACACAGTGCAGTCCACACAGTGCAGTCCACACAGTGCAGTCCACACAGTGCAGTCCACACAGGCTAATAAGGGACGGCTCTTTCCGCTTTCATGATATTTTTCGTTTCAAGAAAGTCTCTTTGTAGCAAATATCAATTTAAGGCGGAAAGTGTCGTCCTTGATTAGCCTGTGCGGATTGCACATTCAGTCTAATCGTTGACGACACTTAACGCACATGAATAAACCCCATTTTCTCATATGTATTGTTTTATCAATTATGTGACTTTAGTTTGGGGAATATCCGTCGATATCACCCTTACATCCTATCTCCTAATTTTCCAATTAAAACAAAGTTTAGTGTAAAATATTCATGCCATACGTTCATATAAGTAGTATATAAGTAGTCTCCTTTTTCTTCTTTTGTCGCGTTTGAAATTGTGTAATGAATCACCATAACCTTAAACAACAAGTTATGGTTTGTTTACATAATTTGCTATGTGTAGTTGTACATAATTTGCTATGTGTAGTTGTACATAATTTGCTATGTGTAGTTGTACATATTTGCTATGTGTAGTTGTACATAATTTGCTATGTGTAGTTGTTCTTTTGCGAACAGATTAATACGCCTTACTTCAGAAACAACGAATACGAGGTTACCTCCCATTTGCGATTAACTGTAAATTTTGAGTCTAGTGGCGAACGGTTACTTCAAAGTATTTCAAGATATCCCCTTTAGAATATCTACTATCTCCCCAAAACACTGTTCTTACGCTACAGCAGTTTCGAATCTATTTCTAACAGTGGTGTGAGGGGTTGCGTGGGTTTATGTGTGTTCGCACACGTGTGTCATGTGTGTGTGCATGTATGAGATGCTGCGTTATGAGAGCACATAGATTTTTGTCCCTGTGCTTCTGTCCTATTCTCTTACAAGACTCACGAGGATTGGTATTTATTTTCAATTGAATATGTTGCGATTTCCATGTATTTGCTGTAGTTTGGTTTAGTGACAGGCTTATCAGAAGCCCGCTTTGACTCCCTTATTGAGCGAGTCCCATTTCCAGATATCCACTGACAAAATCGTTTCGCTGATGGCTATGTTTAAATAATGCAAACTTGTTTTGACTTATTTTAACAGCTCATCTTTATATGTATATAGGTTTTTAATTCTATCCAATACGCCATAGTAGGCACACGAGGACAACATAAATTCACAATAAAATTAACAACAACGTAGGCAAAGCAAAATGCAAAAAAAAATAAAATAAATAAAGATAATAATACACACGAACGCCCATACGCATACACCCACACTCACACACGCGCACACGAATACACCCGCTCCCATACACACATGCCCACACTCACAAGTAAACTTAACATACATAAAACGTTCATGGACAACACAAAAATCATGAAAACAAGCGGAGAAGCCCATTATGAGTGATAAACAATTATAATCGAAAAATACATTACAAAATAATAATAATCCAATATTTTCTGAAATGAGCTTAAAGGGATCTTTTCACGCTTTGGTAAATTGACAAAATTGAAAAAAGTTGTTTCAGATTCGTAAGTTTTCGTTTTAGTTATGATATTTGTGAGGAAACAGTAATACTGAACATTAACCATGCTCTAATATAGCCATTATATGCATCTTTTGACGATTTTAAAACCTAAAAATTATAAAGCGTTGCAACGCGAAACGATTGAATAATTTGGAGAGTTCTGTTTTTGTCGTTAAATTTTGTGAAACTACGAAGATTACTTATATAAGGTATAAAATACGTCAAGAATGTGTACTCGGCGGAATAGCTCAGTAGGTTAAAGCGTTTTTACTTCAGGACTCTGGCAGGACTCCAGGGGTCACTGGTTCGAAACCTGCTCCGGGCAATGTTCTTTTCCTTTTTTTAATTTTTTTCTTGATTTTTTTACTGGAGCTTTTATGATCCAATGTTTACATTTATCAATATAAAGCATTTTATGAATAAGTTAAAAAAATGCCAAAATCTGTGAAAAGGCCCCTTTAAAAGAGGCGATCAAGAAATAATTGCCGATCACAAGTAAACAAAACATACATACAAAGTACATGAACGGAGGAGCCTTTAAAAGATATAATTGCCGATCACTCAGTATGAGTATATTAACGCATCATACTTTTCTGTGTACATTGGATACATGAAAACGTAAGAAAGAACAGTATTATGAACACCAGCAAAACATAGATAAGATACTTTTCATATGAATATTTTAATTACCGGTAAACAGGGTAAGCAACTTAAGCAACAATTCGTAATGAAATATGTCAAGCTATAAATGTATGGAAGCTTTAATTTAATGTTAAGTTAAACAATTCGTAATGAAATATGTCAAGCTATACATGTATAGGAGCTTTAGTTTAATGTTAAGTTAAACAATTCGTAATGAAACACCTGACAAAAATATGTGCCTAATTAAAACCAAAATGGTTAAACCGTATTAAATTAATTTGTAAGATAATGTATTTAAAATCAGTTGTTGAACGATGTCGAAAAGAACCAATTTAAAATCAGTTTTTGTTTCAAAATACATTATTCTTAAACCAGACATAACAATTGGTAACAAATGTGTATTCTTTAAATCATGGTTTGAAAATGGCGTACATTTTGTCGGTGACTTGATGCGCATCGCTGAAAATTTAACCTTGTACAATTATAACGATTTTTGTAAAGTATTTAACTTCAATCCGAACTGCTTACTATTCTTATGAATTATGTATGCAGTTAAAAGGTACATAAAGCTCAAACCCTCTAATGGAACTTGCTTTACAAAGCCTTTTATTCCAAATAGCCTATGGTCTATCTTAGTCAACACAAAAGGTACAAAACCTATGTACGAAATAATTGCCAAAGATGAGTCTTTGCCGATGTGCATAGATAAATGGTCGAATATTTTTTATTTTATTGAAACAAAATATTGGCGACATATTTTTGAAATGCCTTTCTTAATTACACAGGATACGAGTTTGCAGTGGTTTCAGAATAGAATTATACATAGAATCATAGTTACAAACTCTTTTTTTTAAATTAAGAATTGGATATGTAACATCAGCAAACTGCTTTTTTGTCAAACTGGACGTGAAACTATCGAACATTTATTTTGGGAATGTAAGCACGTCAATAAATAAATAGTGGATTTTTTTCTGAATGTACTTATTTTTTTATTTTTTGTATGCCCTCCTTTATAATAGGACATGCAAATACAATTGGACCCTTAAACCTATGTTTAAAATACTAAAATAAACAAAACTAGACCCACTTCAAGCAGCTAAATCATACCTGTCCTTGAATTTTAATGTACTGAAAAAAATTAACTATGTTAATGATATGCGCCAAAGTAATGAATGGGAACTTCTATTACCCCTTTTTCGGTAGGTGTGGTAAAAGAAGTCATGCTTTTATTAATTTTTTCTTTGCCAAATATAGATTGTATTGTTATGTAAAAGTTAATATTGTTAAAATGTACAATTTTGCGTTATATTATGCATTTATTGCTCGTTACCTCTGTACGGTGCGGAGTGGGATGCCCTCGATCCACACACACCTATTGACGAGGAGAATAAAATATATTGAAACGGGAAAGAAAAATATGTTTATTATTAATAAAATCAGTATCCTAAGCTGTGATGTGATCTGATTAGATAAGGTTAATTCAGCTTTCTAAGAAGAGACGAATCAAGGTTTCTAAGAGGATATTATAAACATATTTATCGGGGTATATACATCTTATTCAAATAAATGAGTACTGATATTACTGTGGTCACCGTTGTTGTACCGTGAAACCTTTCTGTCGTCGTTACCTGGAAAGGTTCAGAGTACCATAGCATGTACATTAAAGTGCGTATTTATAAATGTAAAGGGTCCTTCCATGTCTGGGGATGCATTTTGTTAGGACTAAATTAAAAAATTTACTTACAAGACTTAAGAAGGTTTGGACGAATTTTGTATTATTACCACAATAAAAGCTCTTTATTTTTAACTGGCAGTTGTTCAATGTGTGTATCGTTTTCATGAGTGTTGAACCGGAATACCAAAGGAAACCATAGTTGTCCTGTATTGTGACCACTACTAAGCTATCATGTGGAGTGGGCGGAGATTGAACCCTGGTCGCAAAGTTCAAGAGCGCGTGTACAAATAACTGTGCTAACCGGAGAGCCACCCAAAGTATGCATATGCTATAAATATAATATATGGCTGGTGACTTTGAAGAACATGTGATATCACACGAGTCTATTATGGCGTAGGAAAAGGCGATGCTTGCCGAGCCTTTTCATACGCCATATTGGACGAGTCTGACATAATATGATATCTATAGGCACGTACCGTATCTTATATTTATTACGCCACTATTTTTTTTCAAATTGTAATAACTAAACAAAAATAATAAAAAAATCCGAAATATTGAGATATTAACATTAAGGCATATGCAAATGGGAAAGTCTGGTGACAACAATGTGGAAAGATGTTTGTATTGATCATTTAACACGCTAAAATAAAAAGATAAAATCACGAACAATAATACACTACGTCTAGCGCGATTTCTGCCTAAACACAGTCCCACTGTGGACAAGTTTTATTCAGCGTGGACAAGCACCGTGGTCTGAGCGTGGTCCCATCGTGATAGATCGCGGTGACAGTGGGTGAGCACCGCGGACGTTATCGAGAAAACGATCTCGCGGTGATTCGCGGTGATTACATGTAAATGTATAGTTTCTGCATGAAGTTTTAATAAATATTTATTTAAAGAATTGTTTTTGTTAACATTTCGAAATTGTTCTCTCGTTTGTGTACATATAGCTTGCCAATAATTGCATGTTAACATGTTTAATGTACATGTAATTTGATATCAGACTATTTTAGTTATTTCATCTGTCTATTGTTACATGTATTGATTCGAATATTCATTCGGCAGTAATTATTCAATTCAGTGATATTTTAATGAAAACAAATCAGTTGTTATGTTGGCGAGTAACTATGTGTGTACCTGTTTTATAAAGTAACAAGTTCATTTTGTTTATTTCATTTCTAAAGAAAAACGTTCAAATGAATAGTGTGATAAATATTGATGTATTTAATATCAGAACTTTACATATGTATCGAAATCAGTTTGTCGTGTTGGCGAGTGACCATTATGTCTACCGTCTCCCATTTAGAGTTGATTTTATTTGGTATAACACATCTGTCGGCTTGTAATTAGTGTCTGTAAATGCCAAGTGAGAGTTTCATTACTTACCAATTAACGTACCATCAAAATATATCGCCGTCTTAACGAGTAGATGAGATTGTGAATATTTGTTGTGATTGTAATAGAAAATACAGTCAGAAGTGAGAATAGACTTGCAAATACCATCTGTACAGGTATGTTATGTGTAAATGGATGTGAACATCAAATTCTCCACCTTTTATTAGATATAGTTAAATGAAGTAGACATCAAAATTTCCATCATTTTTTTTAAGTAAAAACGATTGTATTCGTATTTTAATACGGGACATGTACAATAACAAATATATGAACATGTATTAAAACACATATTTGTAATATTATGTACTTTAATAAATGTTTATGATATAAATAAAATAATATCGTCATCGTTGTTATTACGTCCTTATTTTCCGAAAAACATATTCTTGGTCGTACCTGAAATGAAGAAGTTAAACAGTTTTTAAAAAGCTCGATGTGGTATTATGACTGGTTCAATTTACCGCGATTTCTTATCAACATTTCTTTTCGAGACTATACATATTCTATATACATGTACATTTTATTAAACAATGATTAACATGATCATCTATCAAATCGAAGATTTTTATGTTTTACTTAATGATATGCATATTAATATTGTGATAAATATCGATATACATATTATAAGTAAATCAATAGTGATCATCATGTTAAGATTCTTCGTAAACGTTGTTAACATTAGTATCGATATAAACTTGTTATAGACAAGGCACATGTATACAAATAATTACTCGCCGACAAAACGAATGATCTTGTCGCATGACTATGATATTAAAATATCACTAAATTGAATACTTACTGCCTATGTCTCGAAATTACACATGTATTCTAAGCAAAACATTTCAAAATAGAAACAGGAAATTACGAAAATAGTCTGATATAAAATTACACGCAGCAACTTTTAATGAAATTGTTGGCGAGCTATATATGTACACGAAGGAGCAAGCATTTTCGAAACGCTAACAAAAACAAATCTGTTAAAAAAAAACAAGTGAAATTTCATGCAAAAAACAATTTAAGCAAAACATGTAGCATGAAACGCATCGATGTAAGACATGTCAACTGATTCTGTAAAGAGGGTAAATATAATATAAAAGAGTGAAACAAATGATTATTTTAATATGAACTATTAAAACACATGAACAATATAAATTTATATGTTTACTAACATGAATCTGTAATTAACCGCAAATTACCGAGGCCGTGGTGGTCCACCGTGATTGCGGAGTTCTTGTCAACATATTTGATCGAGTCTGTCATCGCGATTTTCCACAGCGACATCACTGCTGTTGTAATTTTTAATATTTGACCTCAATTTAGACTGCTTTGTTTGATGCCATCGTTCCGTATAAGGAGAACTTATACTGCCTTGCTATATGAGCTAGCTTTTATAGCGACGCGGTAGAATGTCTGACTGATTTGGAACCGGGAGGTCCCGGGTTCGATCCCCATGGTGGTCGGGGATTTTTCTGGCTGGTTTACATTGAAAGAGCTTGCCCAACAGCAAGGCTGTTGGAAGTGACCTCATTTCACTACACTCCCTCCCCCTTTTAATGTTTCAAGGCCCAGACACGCCCGCTAGAGCATGTCTTGCATCCGCATGGCCCTCTCAGAAACCATTTAACGGCTCAGACCCATACCCGCATTCACAGTTCTTTTTTAGCCTCGACGCCATTAATGTGAAAATACTGAGCTCAAGCCGGGGATTGAACCCACGACCTCCAAAGTGGTAGTCAGACACTTTAACCACGTCGCTTAGTATAAGTATAAGGCAGTATAAGTTCTCCTTATACGGAACCCTGCTACATACACCCCCTCCGATTATGAAATTCTTCCACGAATTTCCTATTGCCATGACATCTGAGGTACGTCTGGCACACATGGTGGGGTTTTTACGTTGGGCGCCAATGTTAACCAGCCAGGAAAATCCCCAAATGAGCATATGTTAATATGTATTATAAACAATGCTAAAATATGGCGCAAATGGTTGATTCTGAAAAGGAATGGGAGTGTTTTAATTTTTAATATCTGAACTCAATTAAGACTGTTTTGATTGATGCCATCGGGGCATGGTGGACATGTGTTATCAGAGCAGGATACCATGTGATCATCATTTCTTAATAAAGACTAGTCAGGTGTGTTGCTCTGCAAAGTCTGCTTGTCAATTATTTCAACAGTTGCAAAAATAAATATCAATTAAACGGTAGGTCCTATCAGTGTCTTTCCACACATCCAAATATGGGAGGGCGGACAGATTTGTATAAAAAGCCAGGTGCAGTGAGAAGCTGGGAGAGAGTAGAATTGAACGTAGAGATGTAAAGATACAAGTAGTGATTGAGAGAGTTGGTGGCAGTTTGAGAGAGAATGGATTTTACCTAGATTGTGAAGACAGTTAACAAATAAACATTATTGGTGTATATATTTATTATCATAGTGTGTAAATAATATGTAGAGTGTATATACTGTGATGTGAAGTTATGAACTTATCCCCTTGAAAATTGTAACACTGCGTTCCACGGTTTTCATCGGTGTATTGCGGTGACGAAAGTAGTTGCCACGCTGGGCTGAATCACGGTGATGCGTGGCGGAAGGCAGAAATCGCGCTATTTAAAACACGTTTTGGATATAAACAAAACAGAAAAAATACTGTTTAATATGCCATGAGATTAAACATAACAAAAATAATGACGTTCTCTAATACACAGACAGCAAACATTAAAATATACAAACGTTTGGGTTCAGAAGTGTTAAATGTAAACGCTCAAACAACACCAAATATGCAATCATACGGATCAAATTCATCACAACACGATGGCATGACTAACAATGGATTTTACATTGTGGAGAAGCATGAGGTCGTCTCGGTCAGGGGTAGACAAACACTTCGAAAAATTGCGTTTAAAACGTAATTGTGCACTAGCTGCATAATAAATTCCTGTATAGCTACCATCAACAGCTAACGGATCTACAAGATCTTATTAGTTTAGAGGAAAATTAGTTAGATGCATTGGTGTCTTGAGTTTAAAATCTGCCATTTATATTTCACTGGCGCATGTGCTATGTCAATTAGTTGATGCAAATGACGACACACAAACTGAAAATAACTTAAAATAGTTAACTAACTAAAAATAATAATAAATAGGCAAATGAAGTCATTCCTATGTTTTCTGGCCTTGGTACATAGGTCACAATACCATATATTTCTATCCGCATTTTTTCAACACGCGGTTTCAACCTCGGCACACAGATTAAGATCAGTTGTAGAATCTCCATCCTGCAGTGTCGGGACCAGAACACGTGCAAGCATGGGTCAGCCAAGGCGTTGAACAAATGAAAGAGGTTAACAAAGATAATTGACTAAAAATGATTCTTCGTAATGTGTAAGAATACAAAAGTAATACCCACTAACATCATTGACAGTGTAATCGATATGATGTAAAACAAAAGCAACACAGTGGATCGACCAGGTGTTCCAAAAATGTCATCAAACCGTCCCGGCCCAACGTTACTTTCCCCATATTTTTTATTCTGAATATTATGAATATGTAAGCTGTGTACGAAACACCAATCACAATCAGACAAAGGACGCCGGTGTGGTGCTTCATGAACGTAAAACAAGAATCCGAAAATTCGTATGAAAAGGGGTCACAGAAATAAATGTTGAGTGTAGAAATGTACGAACCAAAAATGATCAAAACGCATATTGATGCATTTCTCGCGCTGCTGTATGTTATATACAGGATGTAGATCCTGTTGGCGGCAAAAAGGACCAGTCGATCTAGACTCATGAGACCCAATATGACAAATTTTACCGGCAGTAATATTCCATTCGCCGCCTGCAGTAAGCTTTTGGAGATAGCATCGTATAAACTTTGTTCTATTAAGACACACGACGATGTCAGCACGTGACACAGTGTTAGAAAGCGCGAATGAAACCTGCACAGTTTAGGTGTGCGCTTCGCTCGGTGGATGGCATAAAACGCTACAGTGTTAAGAAGGAGCGGCACACTGTTTGCGATTGCAAGCGGCAGATCACTATGAAATCTGATGCCTGAAGAACCGACCTTCGTAAAATTCAATAAAGTTTCAGTTGTATTAACTGTTTCATTATTTTCAAGCATGTTTGACACGGTTTTATGCTTTTATCATTGAACACACACAAACAAAATATCTCTCAAGTTGGAAAACACAGTTTTCGAGAAGATATTCATCCATCGTCTGCGTTTGGAAAATGTCATTTTGGTCCCGAAAATTAAAATAATGGCACTGTGTTTATTGTCAGTCAGTCCATTTCAAGCTTTTACACAATATCTTCAACAAATACTGTGCAGTAATAAACAAATCAAATAATTTTCAAAATGATGTTAATTGATAACATTTAGAAACAAATTCATTTCTATTGATAATGTCGGTAATAAGTCCACATAAATCAAGGACGAATTATCAAATGAGTTTCGCTTGTACACTTCTTTTCGTATATATCTCACGAATTTCAAATTATCACTGTAACAAGGTTCGAGTATTATAAAATATATATCCATCGAAACGAATGACAGGTTGCTATCCATAGATCGCGGTTTATTGGTGCGTCGTGCTGCTCAGCTTAGTAAAGGCGCTATGCGGGTTTAATCGGTCAGGGGTAGAAAAACACTTCGAAATATTGGTGTCGCGTTCTGAGAAAACTGGGCATAATGCATGTGCGTAAAGTGTCATTCCAGATTAGCCTGTAGTCCGCACAGGCTAATCAGGGACGACACTTTCCGCTTTAATGGTATTTTTAGTTTCAATAAAGTCCCTCCTTACCGAAAATCAAGTTAAGGCGGAAAGTGTCGTCCCTGATTAGCCTGTGCGGACTTCACAGGCTAATCTGGGATAACACTTTACGCACATGCATTAAGCCCAGTTTTCTCAGAACGCGTCTCATTGGATCAGAGTCTCAAACGTAATAGTGCACTAGCTGCATAATAATTTCCTGTATATCTACCATCAACAGCTAACGGATCTACAAGATCTTATTTGTTTAGACGAAATTAATTTAGATGCGTTATTTTTTTTAGTTTTAACCGTCTGTTATTTAAATTTCACTTGCGCATGTGCTATGTATATCCGTTGATGCAAAGGACAACACACACACTGAAAATAACTGTCGAGGCAAATGAAGTCATTCCTATATTTTAATCCCTTGTTCCGACGGTCATTACAGTTGCGCACTTGTATCCGCATTCTTGCAAATCAGTGGGGGCATCAGAATGCAACGAGCAGATTTAGAGTATCGCCATCATGCACGTGATCATATCGCTTCACTTCATCTTTTGTATGTTTGTTGTGATCTAGTTTGTCACGTGTTTCTCTGTTTAATAAATCATTAATTTTTGCATGTGCGGATCTTTTGATATATTTTTTATCACGAAAAGTACATGAATTTAGTCTCCTTGATGGATTGTTTTATTTACTGAATATTTAAAACACAATTTGGTACGTGAGTACGATATTTGTGTGCTTCAGTGAAAATAGTTAATTTCCAGTATCACGAGTATAGACCAAATGAATAATCTGCCCAAAACCAATAAATGTTGTTTTTTTTATATTTGGCTTTTACAACATGTTTATGATTAAAATTTAAACACATTTTAATTGAAGAATTTTGCTGGGCAAATGCCGTCATGAGGTAAAAACGACGTCATTGCACAATGAAACTATTGTCGCATAATGGTGTATTTATCTTGTTCGCTATAATGCAAGCCCTGTGGCTACGTCAGTGTTGCTGGGGACCAATTAGTTGTTGACAGCAGATACACGCTTTCAACTGGCTACAGTCCGTTTTGATTTTAGGTCGTGACCCGACTACTTGATAAATGGGTGTTTGTTGTCATGCATGTGCAATTACCAGATAATAAATACGCCCGTATATGCATTTCAATAAATTGGTTTGACCCATCAAGTTGACAAGTTTATGTAACGATACATATATAAACAATGCTTTTTGGCCACTAAAATCAATAAGGATTTAACACATAGGAGGGACGCTAGAGGTTTATCTTCAGGGACCCCTTAGGGGTGGGGTCCTATCAGGATGGATTTGGACGGATTTTGTTATGTCTTGGAAACGTTGATAGTTACTTGGAGAATTACTTGGACTTGAAAATATTGCATTAACAACTAATTTAAATAATTATATGGACCTGGAAACTTTATGTTAACAATTGAATAAAGAGCAAATAACTATGCATCGAGTTTATTTATATATTTGTCACTACGGTACACTATGGACTTTATTGATTCTTTGTATTGTTATATTATAGTGTTTAAACAATAAATTATCGTTGGTATATAAATGATATTTCCCTATATACTACCGAAAAGCCTCAACTAAAGGACAAACGTATACGGCTTTCTCTTTCTGAAAAATCATAAACATAAGTATTAAACACCGATATTCTATGAAATGTGTGTAAGACTAAAATATTATTTTATATGTAGAACTATATCGAATACGTTATAACTATAATCACACAAGTAGAAAATCAAAGTGTAACAGACGGTTAGATCATTTTATCAATTAAGTCCCTAACATCATTAAGGTGAGCAACGCCATTTAAGACGGCTGATTTATTGGAAAAAAGGGACCTATACAAACAAACATAATAAATGTAAATATAAATATTAAAGGGATCTTTTCACGCTTTGGTAAATTGACAAAATTGAAAAAAGTTGTTTCATATTCGCAAATTTTCGTTTTAGTTATGATATTTGTGAGGAAACTGTAATACTGAACATTTACCATGGTCTAATATAGCCATTATATGCATCTTTTGACGATTTTAAAACCTAAAAATTATAAAGCGTTGCAACGCGAAACGATTGAATAATTAGGAGAGTTCTGTTTTTGTCGTTAAATTTTGTGAAACTACGAAGATTGCTTATATAAGGTATAAAATACGTCAAATATGTGTACTCGGCGGAATAGCTCAGTAGGCTAAAGCGTTTTTACTTCAGGACTCTGGCAGGACTCCAGGGGTCACTGGTTCGAAACCTGGTCCGGGCAATGTTCTTTTCCTTTTTTTAATTTTATTCTTGATTTTTTACTGGAGCTTTTACGATCCAATGTTTACATTTATCGATATAAAGCATTTAATATATAAGTTAAAAAAATGCCAAAATCTGTGAAAAGGCCCCTTTAAGAAACACATCAAATTGTAACGCAAAATGTTATTCAAAGAAGCAGATTGTTCTTAAACAACAGAGATTGATATTAGTTTCATCTTGTTATATATATTAGCCCAAACTAAACTTAGTTATATGGTTGAATCATAATAACGATTAATCTACGCCTTGTTTGTTTGTCAAACTGTAAATACATCGCCGACTTAATTGTTGAATATATTTTATTCAACGGACCGTATTTCTTCGAAATCTATAACTTAAAATCTATTACCTGCACGCATTTTATAAGAAATTAATTTTTGGCGGAGTGTGCGGTATGGCTTAATAATTGAATTTTGAATATATAATAAATCACACAAATACTGTTGCGAAATGCGGAGATAACTTTGTGGTAAAAATCGCCGCAAGGTCCGGATGTGGTGTTGGTATATAAAGGCGACCACCGTCGTTTGTGTCTCATGCAGGACAGCACATAAGGTAGTCGTGAAGACTCAGCGATAATCTGTAAATAAACTTTGACATACGCACACGTTTGTGTTTCACTCGTTCGTGTTGATTGTTAATTCAAGTATCACATAGTGGAGCTATTACCTAATAGATGTAATCTTTTTTACATTAATATCGCTTTTGTTACTTTTTATAACACTGCAAAAAGTTAAACCTCTATTCACACTATAGTCACTGTATTATTAATTGTTCTTTATGTATGTGTATCGTCGTTGATTCTTTGAGTGCATTTCAGATGGTCGTGACGTTGTACGAAATGTATTTCAAATCAATAGTCTCTTTTTTAAACAAATCTGCGGGAATTGTGGCATGGTCATTTTGAAGCAATTTGGTTGATTTATAATAATAAGCTATATAACAAGGCAGCAACTGTTTGTATAATAGTCAGATATGAGAATGTTTAGTTTCAGATACTGAAACACGAGGCTCTACATCGTGGTCTAAGAAATGCACGTGCATCATAGTTGTTTTGGTCGCCATCATTTCCATAGCAACCGGTGCACTCATGGGAATCCTCATCGGCACTGTAAGTGGGTTGTTAGATATGAAACTGCTTTAAACAATGCGCGTGGCATTGCATTATGCGCATTTATGTTCCTTTTTTCAAATGGTGGTGTTGCTGCTGCTATTCATTATGATTATTACAACGCATAACTTTAATAAGGTTGACGATTGCTTTTTTTTCTTCTGATGATGATGATTAAGATGGCAGCTTAAGGCGATAATTAATATTTATAATAAAAATTATAAGGATGTGTTGTTGTTGTCGTTGTTGATGATGATGGTGAGGAGGAAGAGGAAGGTAGGAAGAGGACGACGACGATCATGATGATGATGATGATGATGATGATGAAGATGATAATGATTATGAGGACGACGACGGCGACGACGAAGAAGACGACGACGACGACGACGATTATTTTTATTATTATCATTATTATTATTATTACACGCATGATAATTATTGTTATTAGTATTATTATTATACCTATGATGATTAAGATGAGCATGATAATGATGTTTATCAAACACTAAGACGAATTTAAACTAAAAGACACAATACGAATAAAGCATCTGTAGTAAAAATTCTCTTTGAGCTGTACTCCAGCACATTACGAGGCTGTTGTCGATGAGCTGGTGGTCCGCAGAGGGGCGCTCACACTGATCATGGTCAGAGGTCAGGGGCTCATGATTATTGACCATGAACAGGTATGCTTTAGCGGCAGGCGGTGTCATAGGTTGAATACGATTTATGTTCTAATTTAATTCCGCTTCCCGATGTTATGTGTTTTTTTCGTTTAAAAAGGTCCCTTCTGAACGAAAATCCCTTGTATCCAGAAAGTGTTGTCCCTCATAAGACTGTAAAGGCTGATCAGGGACGACACTCTACGCACGTACACAAAGCCCAGTTTTTCCATACGGAGGCTCAAATATAATTCTTATTTGTATATTTAAAGCATTCATCACATCATGTTACATAGAGAATAATAGGTTAGTGTTGATTATAGATCAGGTTTATCATGCGAGGCTTAGAAAACAAAAAGCACGAGCCTTGGCGAGTGCTTTTTCGTTTTCGTGCCGAGCATGATAAACCTGATCTATAATCAACACTGACCTATTATTCTATTTATCCCACTTTTTATTCAGTAAACTTTTTTTATTTAAACAAAATAAGTTTTCACGAGTGTTTGTCGTACTTTGATAATGACTGTAGTGTAACCAAGGTCAGTGTATTACTCCGCGTTCCAAAAATAACCGCTGATCAAATAATCATTTTTTTAAATCAGAATATCGTTCTGTAACAAAGTGTCGAGCGTTATTAATTACAATTTTAATCATATTGAATTGCAAATCTTTAAGTTTTATGATATCAATATGACATTAAGTTGTTATATACAAGGAACTACATTTGTTTACAACGTAGCCTAACACCACACACAATTCACTTTCGATATCAAACTATCGAGTCGATCCCGAGGTGCACATTATTTGCTTCTTTGTTATAATATGTGGTTATTTCGTGACGAAATAACAAAGATTACTTGGATTTAAGCTAATTATATACATTAACATTTTGAATGTTGAAAGTGGCACCAAAGAATTGTGAGGCAAAGTTGTTCGAACGCTGGTGAACCGTGAAGTGACTGGGTGGGGCGAACATCAAGATCAACTTGTTCGACGGTAGACAGTGGTTGTCTAGGCTGCATTTCGGCCATAGTTTCGGTGCATGAAGGTGTACAAGAGGAACTGTTGGATTGTTACATTTACTGGACTGAGCAAGAATGAACACTTTTGCAGCTGTTCAACAGATATGTTGGAATAATTGGTTAAGGACTGGACATTTTTGTGCCCTGTTATTGCCATGGTTTCAGTGGGTGGATATTTGTATTTCGAAATTTTTGGACCAGGAATTTGCGAACTGAGTGGTTCGTTATTCTCTTGTGCTTGAGAAAGCCGGAGTCTTTTGCCATGGCCTTCAGCATCTGACCTAACTTGTTGACACCCAATTGTTGACGCAAGAATCACCGGGATGCAGTGTCATTTGTGCGTATTGCCAGGTTGAAAAGATGCTTTGAAGAAAAATCAGATGGATGCATATCCGAGTACAGCTTGTAAATTAACACAGGATTTCTTGGTCCAGACGATTGTTTTCTACGGTCAAAGGGGAGCAACTCGCACTGACTTCTTCAAAGGGGAGCAACAACAACAGAACCTATTTGCATAGTGTTAAATGTACCTATTACTTGAGGTTTTAATAAAAATAAATGACAAAAAAAAACACGTTTTTTTGCTACTTTCCTTTGTTTTAAGGTCATTAAGATTGACAAACATTTGAGATTGTTTTTATTATTGATGCACTTGGCAAACACAGGTGACGAGTTGCGTGGGAAAAAGTAGTCCCGGTTCGGCAGTTGATGACGTCATTTCGTGCCATTGATTATAGCCTTGCCGTTGATTACAGATGAAATTTAATAAACGGGGCTTTAATCAACCGATTTCGCTGTTAAAGTGGGATAAAATGGAGATAACTTTTTCATGTCCGTTATTTATTGGTGGATACACAACCCTTTGTTGTTCTGGTGTGTGTCTGGAAAACACTTGGACTACCGTCCTGATGTAAAGAGGAATCTATTTCTCAATGAAAATCGTGTCGAATACTTTACATTTGGTAGATCATCTGGTGGTTCACATTTTCAGCGACTGAAAGTGCTCAGCTTTGACAACATGAAAGACGCGTGTTATGTGTCTAAAATCGACCAAGACGACAATGATCTGAACGTAACAGTGAGTATTCATCAACATCACTAGGTTGTGAAAATCGAAGCTTAAGATTCATATGCAGTTTAGGAGAGTAGTATACACATCAGAATATAAAAAAACATATGTATATTGCTCGTTCCTTTCTAGATATAACCTCTTCTCCTGTATAAACAGACACAATTTACCACAAGTGATGCATTTTACTTTAAATTCTAGGTCTTGTCAAACATATAAAGGCAACGTAACTTGGAGATCGGATATTTCCTTAGTAACAGAGTTATTCAAGAATTGCGCCCTAGCAACCCTGTGGATTTTCATAAAATATTTCCAGTCGTCATTTTGATAGGACACTAAAACTTTGTATTAATTGTTACAAAAATTGGTATACATGTGCATGTACTGTTTATTGAACACATGCTCTATAGGACCAATAAACACTGTAGATCTAATTATTATTTTGTGATAAAAATGTCTCGTCCAACATCTAAAATTCACATTTTTTAAATAAAAAAAGCAATATTTGTGTGACGGAATTTCAAAAATATGGAGATGGTTGAATCCAACGGTGAACCTACAGGAAAAGAATGATATGAAGTATTGAAATCATATTCTTTTGATTGGTTCGTTATGTGTAAATTTATGACGATGCATGTTTAATACGAAGTTGTATATGTCCTTTAGTAATTGCTCGCAATTTAAAATGTAGACGTGTTTGCTCTAGAATTGAAACGGTGCTTATGTCAAAGTGTGTTGATTGGATCGACACTTTTCGCACATATATGCACCATACATAGGTTCAGATGGCGTACCCGTCTAATACTGTGATGTACGTGGCCGGGAACCAGTCATTTGAACCGGAAATACTGTCCGGTTTCCTGCAGGGAGTCTGTAAAACAGCTTACTGGATGCAGGTGAATCTAAAAGGTATTTGTAAAATACAAATTGCTGTATAGTAGAACACAAGAGCAATGTCATCATTATTTGTTATCCCGGATCGTACGCCATAATAAAGAGCACATTCTTAAGTGCTTCTATAGGACATATGTCATTAAGAAGGACGCAACAGTTTTGTCTGTGGTGACATTTTTATCATGGGAACTCGCTTTATCAGGTTGGATTCCGTATTGTGAACGCGTTTAAAAAAACTTGCTCTTATTAGGAAAATGAACTCGAGTATCAATAAGCCATTGGCTTTCTATGTAATAAATCTTGTATAAAATTAGGTGTTAAATTATCAATTTGGCTGATGAGATCGAAGGCTATGAACATACATTTGTATATGAATACTGTTTTTGTCGTCCATATAAATTGGCATCACGTTTATTTCCAGGCAAAGGATCACTGACTGCGCGTGCCAATCGGAGCTGTGGTAACTCGTGCATGATGGTATGTACATCTATTTAACTCGCTCTGTGATAATGATAAACTAGTGTTTGTACTTTCAAATGAAAACATGGTAAAAGTCAGTGCCAAGACCTGCCAAATGATCTTAACTACACGAACACAACTCTTGTATAAATAGCATTTTAAGCCTTCTCTTAACTTTTAGCAAGACCTATGTTTTATCAGATTTTAGTGATGCTCACATATAAATTTGTAAATTATCTGTTAATGAGTTCAATTAAAAAAATCCTATATATAATGTGTGTGTGTATATATATATTTATGTATGTATATGTATATATATATATATATATATATAATATGTAATCTCTCATGCTGTTTTAAATTTGTCAACTGGAGCTCATAACCTTAGTATCTGGGTGACTAGTTGATTTTATAGTGTATATGTATATATATATATTAATTAAATAAATAAATAATTAAAACACATGTAGTTTCTAAACAGCATGAGAGATAACATTTATATATATATATATATATGTATATATATATATATATATATATATATATATATATATATATATATATATATATATATATATATATATATATATATATATATATATCTATCTATATATATATAAATGTTATCTCTCATGCTGTTTAGAAACTACATGTGTTTTAATTTGTCAACTGGTATGCTATGCTTATGTTTTTGTTTTGTTTTGTTTTTTTAGTTAATTTTTATTATTTTTTATTTCTCTATGTATAAAGTATTAAATACCTATGTTTTAGATAGAGAGCTGTCTCTTATAACTCTGTACTGAGTGGCAATACACTTGTAATCTATGAATAACTTGTATGTGTATATAGCTGTCAAATATGTGTATTGAAGAGACGTTAATAAACTATTAAAACTCTATTGGAGAGTGCAGTCGATAATGCGTGAAAAACCCTTGCCCTCAAACCGGACCTGTGTGGGTGTGACGTACTTCAGCCTTACGAACAAAGGAATCATGTTTTCTTATTATTACTGATGATTTTGTTTGCAAAACGGTTTATCTTTGATTATACGACAGGTTTTTATCACTTTTTTAAGTTGCGAATACATTAAAGCAAGTATGCACGATTTTTATATGTGTTAAAATGTAATATATTGATAAAAATATGTTACAATAACACAAAATAGGCAAGAAAAAATGATGAAAATGATGATGGCAATCATAATTGATAATAAATGTACTTCTATCCTATATGTTGTCACTATTTCATTCTTTCTTATCAACAGACAATCACAAAGCATAAAAAAGAAAAAAATATCCCATAAAGGTATTTTAATCGATACAATCCACATACACATCAAAACAAGTTTTGCGTTTGTAGCAACTGATTTTTAATGTGCTCTTTAAAGGAAATAATTGTAGGTGCTTCTCTTATATTTATTGGAATCTTCCTTATATACATATATGCCGTTTTCATTCAAACGGGAGCGTTAGATCTTTATGCAAATGGCTCTACCTTACATGTAGCTGACGTTGACATTAAAAACATTCAACGTACTTTGCAAAATGACTTAGATATAATATCAAATTGGTGCTCTTTTAACAATATGTTAATACATCCTAATATATGTGGTGGTCATATACATAATAAAGTGACAAGAAAAACGAACAAAAACCATTGTTCTAAAATATTCAAATGCATACAGATTCATGCTGTTATTTATAATGTTATTTCCTCTTACGTAGTTATGGATATGAATTACATGTGTTATTTACGTAATGATTGTTAAATAACTAGATGAATCAAATTCCCACACCGATAGAATGCTCAAAAATAATAATCAATCAGTCCAGCGGTTTTCTTGTGAAAACAAAACAATAGGTAATTATTAAATGCACTTTATTTAGGAAATACATATGCATACTGTTTAGTTAAACAGGTAACAGCATGCGGTTATAATTTTTGTTGTGAGATGTGGACAGCTTAAATTAATGTTAATGGCACGTATTATCTTTGCTTGGTTTGTAACGCTCTTTGCTTGGTTTGTAACGCTTGGATACATGTGAATCCATATCGGCTAACCGTATAAAACGCATACGCCTTGCACGATGAACTATAATCGTTCAACACGCTAACCACCTATTCTCTATCTAATTAATACCATATAATTAAAACGTGTTCACTGAAATGGGCTCCCGGACTGTCAAGGACGCATACGGACAATCAATACGTAAATACGGCTGTCCTCGGACAACTACGTGGATTATCCCGGATGTTGCCATCATCCCGGATCGTAACGGATCAACACGGCAGTATTGAACTTCCAAAACTGCCGTGTTGGCCTCCCGGAGCCCCGAGGACATCTACGGTTGTTCCAGGACCTACAACCACCAACACGGAGCTGCACGGTTCACATGCCGGATCGTGCCGGATATGATCCGACATGATCCGGCATCTATATGGGATTGGGGCTTAAGCAATACCAGACGTTGTCATAATAGTTACATTGTGGGTCATAGGTACCTGCGGGCACTAGATCGGTTGAACAAATTAACATGTGGCATATAATGAACACTCCATGTACCTCATGTATCTGTACTTATTAATTATACTGGTTACAATAAGTTCATCGGGTATAATGGGCATCTGTAGATGAAATATATAAAATATACGATATGTTATTACATACATTTAATATCATTAATTCGGGTAAAAGGAAAATGGTTTATTCCTGTCTTGGAGATTTGGTTAAACATATGCATCTTTTAGTGTGGTGACACTTTATTGCATATTAAATGTACTCCTTTTTAACCCATTTATACCTAGTGGACTCTCCCATCCTTCTAAATTTGATCAATTTATTTCCAAAATTAGAGATTTCTAGTATATTTATTTCTATAATTATAATATTTCTTACAGGAATTCTTTAAGCAAACAGCGCAGACCCTGATGAAACGCCGCATCATGCGGCGTCTCATCTAGGTCTACGATGTTTGCCAAGGCCTTTTTCTAGACGCTAGGCATAACTGGGTTAATATTATATTATATGTCAGTGCTAGTTAATTTGGAAACCTCTTAGTGTCGTTTATGAATATAACAGTTTATTTTTTACTTAAGCATGTGAAGCTCATCGTCGTTAACATACATATAAATAACAGCATGCGTTGAAGTACACACAAAGCACACATTCTTTGAAAGAAAGGCTAATCTGAATAAACAGCAAATAAACATACTTAAAGTGTAGCACCACTTAGGATCGAAACTGGATGATATGAAAATTTAGATGTCAATGATCGCAAAAGATCATTTTGTGACTCGATTGAAGATGACTCTCGTGTTCTGTTTCAGTGTTCTGTGTACAGCCATATTACACATGTTCTCACCCTGAAAGCCTGTATAGTTAACCCAAACTTTGAAAATATGTCATTGTTAGAGAAGACTTTTATGATGTTCTCCGACCCACTTTTGATTAGAATAACTGTCAAATCCTGTTTTGAAATTCTTAAATTACGCTCATTTTATCTATGTAAATAACCAGATACAGGATTTTACCAACCTGGTCAACTGGTATTTTATTCACCTATGTGTAATACTTTGTATTTTAATCTTTGAGTATTTGTACTCAACATGGTTGTAGATATGTATAGTTGGTATTATGGCTGTATAGTAAACAGTTGCTCTTTATTGCCTAGCAATATAAATTGGAAAACTGTGATGTATCAATAGCTGACTTGTGTCTTTACACTTTCTTCTTCAACATCAAATTCTTAAATTATCCAGTGGTGCTTTGTTTTAGTACCATTATAATGTCAAGTAGCCTTTATTTAGGCCAATAGTCTCTTTTTTGTTAGACATCACTACGTTTTCCAAATTTTCCAACTCTATTTGTACAATGATTAGCAATGGCTAATTTGTTTGACTGTACAGACAATGTATGTGTTATGTATGTAATGCATATCTAAGTCCCTTTTTAAGGCTTTTTTATAGTGGTCATATGCCATGTATCAATTTTATGGATCTTAAAGTTACATTTTTTAAAGTACATTGTATATTCTGGGATTAAAATAATGCACTAAACTTGCCTCTGAGCGCATTTAAATGTTAATGTAGGAATGGTGACTCTGCATGGCTTAAAAGTCGATATTTGAACGATAGGGTCTGAAGAGTTACTTCCCTTCAATCTGATAGCTTATCATGGTATGTCATGAATGTGGAATGTTCTCTTTTGGTGGTTAATTATTTGTGCGATTATGTCACAATTCACAGTGTTGGATAATATTCGGCAACAAAGTATTATACTATGAAAAGTAGCGTCTTATATTTTGAAAAATAACTAATTACCTAAATTAAAAAAAAGAGTAAAAATAACAATGATTAAAATATTGTAGGCTATCATCACGTGGTTGGTTATGAAGGTAGGGATTTGATCCAGCTATGCTGGTTCTAGTCAAATCTCTGCGCGGAGGTTTGAACATTATATTGACTCACGATGAATAGCAAATGGAAGTTATTTTGAGGCATATAAACAGCAGATAAAGCAGATAAGGTCCTAAACTAAAAAGAGGCCCCAGAGTATAATGACTGAAACATAATAATTATTGCAAACTATCAATAATCAGCGCCGTTGTTGCATCAAATATTGATATTATGGCTGTTTTATCATTCCCGAATAGGCTCATACCGTTTATTTTAAATATTAACCAATGCAGTCGTTTAAAAAGAGTGTTTTTTGTCAATAAATAATTGTACTATTCACTTCGACCGCCATGTTTTGACGGCAGTGTGGCTTTTTTGTTGCAAGTTTGGTTTATCGATGCATAAATGGCGGAGATAGTTAATCAGTTCATATCGATTACCAGTACGTATTCTTTCTGCTTCGCGCCACACTTCACGTGTCAACCGGATCTGTTCGCACACGTGCATAAAGGTGTGCACCCCGCCGGCCAATGCCGCGAGGAGTGTGTACGCATCCCATGCCAGCCGGGGCAAGCGATATGGACCTAATGTGAACTGATGGAGATGGCGAACGTGTTTTATCGTGTTTTCGTGTTTGTTATTGTATGCTTTCCGGTGGTTTATAGAGAAATATCAGTGAATTAAAACTGATAATTAACGGTTTCAAACAGTCAAATATAAATAACAGTGAAAATTATCGATAATTTTCACTGTTTTACTGTGAAATTACGTCATTTTTACGAAATGACGTTATAATTCCAGCGAAATTCTCCTGTAAAACTATTTTTAAATGTAAATAAACGGTGGAAAACATCATAAAATAAAAAGTAAATTTGTTGAATTCGTAGGAATGTCGATTGTAATCACTCGTGATAATAGAAAAAAATAATTCACTCGTGGTTGCGCCACTCATAAAAATATTATTTTCTATGATAACACGGGAAATAAAATCGATATTTCACCAAATCAAACAAATATCCTCTATATATTCATATCGACGAATGAAATATGAAACCATCATACACTGAGCAATTCATTATCCATTATATCTTTATAAATATCGGACGAAAATGTATTTACAACTTGAAGTTAATTCAATCCTACAAGGCGTCCGTTGTCTATCGATTTTGTAAAAAAAGAAGATTTGGTATCGATACGTAACGAATGGTGCCAGTATAACATTCATTAACATTAACATTCAATACATGCACTTTACAAAAAAACTTGGCTGCGTTCATTTTTCATACATTTGAAGTAGATAAAATTGATGACGTTGTGTATTGGCAATGAACGCATCGCTGCTCAACCGCTTTACTTGTAAACGATATCAACTTAAGACTAGTATCAAATTCAAATACTAGTATACAGGTCTTGTTTATGTATTTGAATGGTTATGTATGGTCATTTGAAAGACTATGTAAAGGATGGCTATACTACGAGGATTTTTATATTCGACAAAAGTTCTACTATATATTAATTTTACGTGTTTTGGAAAAACACTTAAATATGTAATGTTAAGTATTTTTGTGACGTCGCTAATTGTATGTCTTAAATTAGCAACCAACTTTCCGACATATATTTTCTTACACAACCTTTCAGCTCGTATCATACGTGCAAAATTAATTGTTCAGAGCAAAGGACGAGCGCTGGATACTTTCCAAAGCACGTGCATCAGATATTTTTCAATGCGGAAGGTCGAGGAATGCCGAAGAATTTCGAAGAATGTTCCCTTACGTGGCAGCGTGACCATAATTTGAAATACGCGTTTAATTACACATTATGGAACTTGTCGATGGTCGAGAACCTGATATCAATAAACTACCCCTGGCTGAAACGTACCTTCAATGGATATAGTCAGTGGGTGCAAAAAGTTGACATTGCCAAGTACGTTATTTTGCACAAATATGGCGGTTTGTATGCTGATTTGGATATATCATCGGAGTCAATAGACATTTGTGAGCTGTATAGGAAGGTGTCCAAAGAAACAAATGTTATATTATATGAAACACAACCATTTGGCATCGGCGGTGACTTCTTCCTATCAAAACCTACGGACCCCTATTTCTGCGAGGTGCTGTGCGCCTTGCCGCTAGCGGATAAATGGTACGTCTTACCGTACGTAACAACAATGATGTCAACTGGTCCGCTGTACTTTACCGTGCGTCACCGTACATTCCATGACCAGCGCACAATCAAAGTGTTATCAAGCGATGAACTTGCTCCATTCATTCGACACACTAAAGGGTCAACTTGGCATCAACTAGACGGCACTATTATATGGTGGATATTTTGCCATCGAAAAGATGTCTCAAGTTATTTGCAACAACATGCTTTGATTATTTTATCCGTTATACTTTTTTTAGTTACGTTGTCAATGTGTTTAGTGTTTAAACGCAGGATTCATCCTATTATGAAAAGAAGGTGTTTTTCTCGGTGTATTACAATTTAAAGGTTCAGTAGAGCATGGTTTATTACAGTTATCACTTTGATTTTATTGTGCTTTTCTTTCTTTCTAAAGTAAACCTATAAACACGATAAACATGTACCATAAATATACGTTTTATTCAATAAACATTATAGTGGACACGGTAGCTTTTGACCAGACTGCGCGGGTTCGCCGGCTGTTCTGTGACTACGCTGGCCTCATATTGCATAAGACCCATTTTGCATACCGCGGCTAATTAACACACATGATAGCTTAGTTCACGTGGATACGAAAATTATGGCCTTACAAGTCATAATGATGTAAATATTTAATTGATAGGCTTGTTTTGTTGCTCTTAACCTAAATAATCCTTCTGGCTAAGATTTCTAAGTTTGCAAGCTGTAGTATAATTAACAAAAAAATGCAACGTTGAACGTCACCAAAAGGCTATAAGTTTAGCAAAATCCACTAGATTCGTATGGTCTTTTGAGTTGTGTTCTGAGAAAATAGGAAAAAATGCATGTGCGTAAAGTGTCGTCTCAGATTAGCCTGTGCAGTCCGCAGTGGACTGCACAGGCTAATCTGGGACGACAATTTACGCACATGCATTATGCCCAGTTTTCTCAGAACACGACTCTTTTCATTACGCACAAAACACAAGTTGCTCCAATTGCTGGTATAACCACTTCCTACTTTAAATTTTAGACATCAACACACTACCTTGTGGAGAGAAAGGAATACCAATACAATTATATTATACTTCAAGAATTGCAAGATTAGTATGCAAATGTCAGTAAGTTTAAATGCAATTCACACGATACAAAAATTCAAAATTGCTATAATGCAACCGGATTACATGTTATTTCAAACCAATTTTGAAGACTTAAAAGTTTCTGCAAACCTGTTTTTGGTGAAATATCTATATATAAGAGACATTGTCCTCTTTAAAGCAAAGCATTTCGCGATGAACCTCAATCCCCCTTTCAATTATGTATGTTCAATGCAATTGCTAAACCTAAATATTCAAAAGGGTGTAACATAATCTGCACCTTAAAAAAATCAGAAAGTCTATTGAGAATCGACTCGTAATGGAACGGCACTTGGGGTATAATTAAACTTATGTTTGGTAGGAACGCCGTTATATTACATCCAAATTAATCGCATTTATAAACACGGTCGTTAATCACGCGCCCCACCTCTTTTTTTAGAAGCATTAATAATCGAGCAACATTTACAAGGTGGTTAGGTTTTATATGGGTTTTTTCAACATATTTCGCATTATTTTTAAAATGGGGCAATGTAGTGCGATTCAGCGAAGATTAATCCATCCAAATATGTACAGAAACATACATAATCAACCCATTTAAAAACGTGAAAACCTTTATAAGTTGTGGCATGGTGGAGTTTTAAAAGAAAATTTGTTGGATTCGATGCAATATCGATTTTAATTCACTCGTGATCATACCAAATAAATATTTTCACACGTGGCGCATTATTTCACACGATCACTCGTGAAATAAAATCGATATTCCATCGAATCCAACAAATATCCTCTATATACTTCTTCTTGAAACGATGACTTATGTCCCTTAATCCAAATGCTTAATTTACTAAAAGGCCAATGTCGACGAATCTTAATTAGGCTCATATATATGTTGTTTTTCCCACCATCAACTCCAAAAAAAGAAAATAGCTCGGTCTTTTTCCGTTAACTTTTTTGTATAATACCTGTTAAATGTTCTTATCTTATAAAGACGAACGTTTACATCGATCAAGACATCATAAGAAACCTACCTTTCTAATTAGAAACGCACGCGACTCAAATGCGCTGAAGTAGTCAACTTACAAAAAATAATGTTAGTCCTGTAAACATAATAGAAACCATAACATAAAAATATTTCACTTTAAAATAGCTATAAATGTGCATTGGCGCTACCTCCTATTATGAGCGCCACCTCATTGGCATTGGCTCCATCTCATTTTGAAAAATGCAAATTTATCTATTAGATCGGCTAGAAGCCGATGTTTTTGTGCACGTATATACTTGTACAGGTTCAAAGCAGTCGTTTTATGTAATGAGCTATTTAAATGTCTGGGAATTTGCTCGTCACACAGGCACAAGACATCGATTTGCTTTAATGAATTCTACCATGCCACAACTTATAAAGGTCCTCACGTTTTCAAATGGGGTGTGAGTGCTTGTTTCTGTACATCTTTGGATCAATTTATAATCGTTGAATCGCACTACATTGGTCAATTTTAAAACATAATGCGAAATATGTTAAAAAACATATAAAACCTAATCACCCTGTTAAATTATCCGTTAAATTTCAAAACATCCGTGCCAGCGCGTCACTTTGGAAGTAGCATTGGCTCAATGCATGCATGAAATGCATATCTAAAAAGAGGTGGCGCGCGTGATTAACGGCCGTGATAAACGAACATCCTTTTTGATGATCAATTGAGAATGGACTAAATAATACGTTCCATCTTCATCAGATGTTTTGCCATAATTTAAAGATATGCACCAGATCTGAATCTGATGTGCTAACACATTGAAATGCACTTGGTCTTGATCAGATGTAAAAAAAGCAATTAAATGAAGGGTGCTAGATCTTCATCAGATGTGCAAATATGAATGCATAGGTACACGCAAAGTCTTCATCAGATATGCAAATATGAACGCATAGGTACACGCAATGTCTTCCTTAGATGTGCACATAGGAATGCATACGTACACGAAAAGTCTTCATCAGATTAGCAAATATGAATGCATAGTTACACACAAAGTATTCATCAGATGTGCCAATATGAATGCATAGGTACACGCAATGCCTTCATTAGATGTGCAAATAGGAATGCATGCGTACATGCAAAGTCTTCAATAGATGTGGAAATAGGAATGCATAGGTACACGCAAAGTCTTCATCAGATGTGGAAATAGCCATGTATAGGTGCACACACAGTCTTCATCAGATGGCAAATAAGAATGCATAGGTGCACGCAAAGTCTTCATCAGATGTGCAAATAGGAATGCATAGGTTAACTCGAAGTCTTCATAAGATGTGCAAGTCAGCATGCATGGCTATGCACTAGATCCTTATAAGATGTACATATTGTAATACACAGATATTCACCAGATGTTCATCATATGTGATAAACAGAATGCTAAATTATACACTAGTTCTTCATCAGATGTGAAAATAGGAATGCACACTATAAACTTGATCATCATCATATGCCCAAGTAAGAATAGATAGCTTTGCACAAGATATTTATCTGAGGTGCCAATATGAATGCATATGTACGCTTTAATTAGATCTTAATTACATGTGCACATCTTAACTTATAGCTATGTATTAGATGACAAAATTGGAAATCATTGTTATGATCTAAATCTTCATTAGATGCTTATAACAGAAAGGAGAGTAATGCGCAAGTTTTCGTCAGATTTTCAAAATATATAATTCATGGATATGCACTAGACCTTCATCTGATGTGTACACTAGAATGAAAAGCTACGCGACAGATCTTCAAAACAGAATGAAAAGAATTTTATCAGATGTACAAGTATCCATACATAGATACGCACTAGATCTTCAACAGATGTCAGATGTTTTTCTCATATTGCATATACACGCACCCTCTTTTTGTCAGGTCTGCGCATTAAAAAGAATAGTTATGTTATAGAACGTAATCATATGGTAAAATCAGAATGTCTCTTGTCGAATGTCTAAATATTCATTGATGGCTAATGAGGTCCACAATCATTTGCAGAAACTAAACCATTTTAAAAGAACAAAACAAACATTTCATTTCATTTAATGACAAAATTTCATTCAGCGGCTATGCATACACTCCTATGAATAAAACCGGATGAAAACGATATTAAATCGAAACCGATAATGTTATTGCAAATACATGATCCAGAATTTTTAAACCCATAAAAACTAAATTCAGTATAAATAACCCCCCAAAATGCGAGGTAATCCGATCACGAAAAGCGGAACCTTGTCGAGTCATACACATGTACTCCGTCTACAGTCAGGAACTCTCCTTAATGCGCGATCGCAGGTACTTTGTTGCTAACATAGCAGAAGATCTTTCGTGGAATGCTCCCGTCGCGAGCATTCAAGCGAGCATTTTCTTTGCCATTCTTGAAGGGAACCTTGCAAGCTGCTCATGTGATGCCAAGGCTCAATCCCACTATGTACGCTCACATGATCCATCCTTACGTGCACAGCCACCGCAAAACAGCTAGATTGAAGCTTTAAATCGTCTTGCAGACAGATGTGTCACTGGCGATTCCATGACGACATGCAGTACTTACCAGATTATTTGAGACCGTTGCTGGCAGACACTTCAATAACGCCAGACTGAAGCATATTCTTATGATGTAAAGGTTTCGTGTACAGCTTAATTTAGCATAAAGAATCCTTTGACACTCTACCGGTCCATCACCAATACAAGAGGACACTTTTCCAAATACAAAAATGTACATAAAATTATCATGCAAAGGAATGTTCTACACGTTTTCCTTCTTTCAAGCATCGTTCTACCGAGCATCTTGTCTGAGCATGTCGCCACATCCAGCACATCCTGAATTGTTGCAATGGTCCGCTTGCAACTACAACGTAATGTGAACTCTGTTTCAACCTTATTTTAAACATTTACATATGAATGACTCAAAACTAGCATGTATTATTCAAAACTGTACGATTCTATCATATGAACGAAAGACAATAATTTGGTTGTAGAAAAAGACATCAGTATTGACAAAATACCAGTAGACTGTTAAGTGTATGAACTTAAAGCGACGTGTTTACAGAAAGTCGGAAGTACAATTTTCATATGTCACATATTAAAAAACAACATCGTGGGTTTACACCATGGAGCGAAAAACAGTTATGATAAAGGCATACATTTTCGTTTATGAATTATCATATTAATAAACATTTAAAGAGTAATAGACAGGCAGTTGAATAATTTGGATTGTTTCTGTTGATTTCCTTAGTAAAGTTTATTTGTTATTATAGTTATACTGGAGCTCTTTTGTTTTGATGTTAACATTTTTCGATTAAAAGCGCGAACTTAAATAAATCCAAAACCTGTGATCAATTGTTTGAAAACATAAAAATAAACCAAAATCACAATTGTAGTAAACAATCGTGATACATCGACTATCTCCGGAATCTTGATTTGTTAAATAAATCGTCTGCTGATTCAGAGTGTTCTAGTAGAATGTAGCCGATTCTTTAATTGCGATAATAACGCCAAATTTTGATTTCAAGATGGTAAACAAACCAAAAAAGTGACAGATACTGAGATAGATCTGACTGAACGATTAGGGTTCAAAGTGACCATGCATTATTATGATTATAGCTAACATAGCTCTTCAATTACAGATATTGTAGACCAGTATGTTTGGTAATCTATTTGCCAAGACGACAACCACTATAGCCACTGGGGGCAGTGACACAAGTGGTGATGCTGCTAGTGCAGGATTTACGACCTTGATACTTATAGTGAACGTTAGCAGGGCGAATTCTAAAAGTGTGCGTACTAGACAAATTATTAGCGTTACTTCATTTTCGTCACAAAATCTGTTGGTGCCATTATACTTTCGATATTGTTATAATTAGGGATTAAAACAGGCTTATAATTAGTGATTAAAACAGGCCAGTTTATTCAAGGATAACACATTATCTTTCCGGAAACTGTTTGCAGCCACCCCTGTGTCAAAGTGTTTGGGATCAGTTCTTCTTGCTACATTGATCTTTTTACTGCTCTATCAGAAGTTCTTGATTATTGCCTTTATTCATGGCTGTGTGATATACACACTACAGCTTAAACCTTTAAGAAATTGGCCCAAACTGAGCATTGAGATTAAACAGTTTAACCCGATTAAACAACTTCTGAAGTCAATCTGACACTTATTTTATGGTATGTTATTAATGTCACCTCTTTCGCTACACAATTGTTAAATATGTAAAAATTTGTATGTTTGCAGGATGAAGCTCACGTCGTTGCCACAGAGCTTGAGAATCTGGCAGCTAAAATGGCAGTTCCAAATTTGTCTATGGTAAACCATGTTTATGCCTTTCCCTCGGAGTTTGTTAAGGTACAGATGCATCTACCAAACACTATGGGTTTGATGATTTTTAACTTAATTTAATTGGCCATATTTTAATGTCTTTATTACTTCAATGTCTAAGGAGGCAGATAGGGATGCCCCTTATTTGTTTTGTGTCATTGAGGAGTTAATGCCTACTTTATGTTATTTAGGTACAGATGAGGGATTATCTGTGTCGTGTTGCATACATCTGCATGATGGGATATGAGGTGGAGTTTGCCTGTATTCATGCGGTCAAACTGGCACAGCTGGGCACAAATTATGATAAAAGGATAGGTGTGTGCTGTAAATAACCTTTATGTTTAATTTATAGTGGAAAACAACCATAACACTTTCTGGAATCAAACAAATGTATACTTGTGACTTAATTGTTTATTTTATATTCACAAATCTCTTTAAAAAAAATGTAATTTAAATATTATTATTAAATGCTATTGATATCTTTATAATTAGTGGTAAGTTTAAATTTGAATTTAAACACTAACTGTTATATTTTACTTTTATGTAGAAAATACATTTGATGGCACGTAAAAAATCTCAATACACAAACAGGTTGTCTTTATTTAAGATGCTGATTATGCACATTAAATAAAGCCTCATGAACTGGAGGCTTGAATATGACCTGGGCCTGGGAAAACTGGGCTTAAAGCATGATCATAAAGAATCGTCCTAGATAACCCTATGCAGTCAGCGCAGGTTGATCAAGCACGACACTACGCTTTTATGTAATTTTATGTTTTAAGGAAGTCCTTTCTAAGAGAAAATAAATTTTGGGCAGAATTTTGTGTAATCAAGATGAGGAACTTATTATTGCACGATACCTGGCGTGTTGTCTGCTACTGCACAGAGATCATGACCTTATCCTGCTGCTGATCAATACAATACAGAAGGTGTGGAGGTCCTTGATAGATACATTTACACAGTGTTCTCATTTATTAAACAAGTTGAATAATAAAACATGTACTGCATTACACTATTATTGACACTGGGCTTGGTGTACTTTTTTCTTGTAAAAATAAAATAGAGTTTGATGTTATTGTATCATACATGCAGTATTTCAGGAAAAAATACAAATAACCACATAACAGATTAGATCCACAACCTAATGTATGTATGTAAAGATCAAAGACAATCAGTATGTGAAATGCAATACAATGTCTGACCACCTGTTGTTGATATTTGCAGGATTTGAAGAGCGGCAACATCCTCGACAACCTGGCAGCCATGACACCTGTGCCCAGCTGGTACCTGCTGAGCTGGTCCCCAGCCTTCTACCAATAGTAGTGGCAAAACTTCAGCATCAGAGGTATTTCATGGTTTTGAATAGAAAAATTAGCCTCGCTTTGGGAAAACTGGGTTTAAAGCATTTGCGTAAAGTGTTTCCAGAGTAGCCTTTTGCATAAAGTGTCCTCCCAGATAAGCCTTTTGCGTAAAGTGTCCTCCCAGATTAGCCTTTTGTGTAAAGTGTCCTCCCAGATTAGCCTTTTGTGTAAAGTGTCCTCCCAGATTAGCCTTTTGTGTAAAGTGTCCTCCCAGATTAGCCTTTTGCGTAAAGTGTCCTCCCAGATTAGCCTTTTGTGTAAAGTGTCCTCCCAGATTAGCCTTTTGCGTAAAGTGTCCTCCCAGATTAGCCTTTTGTGTAAAGTGTCCTCCCAGATTAGCCTTTTGCGTAAAGTGTCCTCCCAGATTAGCCTTTTGTGTAAAGTGTCCTCCCAGATTAGCCTTTTGCGTAAAGTGTCCTCCCAGATTAGCCTTTTGCGTAAAGTGTCCTCCTAGATTAGCCTTTTGCGTAAAGTATCCTCCTATTAAGCCTATGCATAAAGTGTCATCACAGATTAGCCTGTACAGTTTGCACAGGCTAATCAGGGTCAACACATTCCGCCTACACTGAATTTTTGTTTGGAAAAGACTTTCTTAAAATGTAAAATTCTGTATATGCGGAAAGTGCTGTCTCTGATTTGCCTAGATATTCAAACATTTAGGCATACATTTTTTTACTGAAGTAAAAAACTACCTTACTTGTACATGTAAAACCATGGACATATAAATGTAAACCGCTTTTTCTGTCTCCTATTGTTCATCCATCTTCTGTTTAATTGTTTGAAAATGCTGAAAATTTTCTTGTTGTTAAGTAGATCAGGTTCAATTGTAAATTACAATTGATGCAACTTGAAGGTTATAGGTGTTCTCTGATTCATAGACATTTAAAAAGAAATTGGATGCATTGTTAAAAATAAGGTTGCAAGCTGACTACACATTAAATTTTATCATATCAGCTATCGTATGACAGCAAACTTTACATCTTTAATATAGACTGATCTATGACAATTATATTGACAAATGCACAAGGGAACATGTAGCATGGGATACAAGAAAGGTCATTTTTTTCCAAAACTACATAATTTCTCGACACTATATTCCACAATTTCCTATATAGCTTATTTTATTAGCATTTCCAAAAAATGGAGGAAATAAGCACCGCTATTAGGAACTTAAATTTTGCTTTATGCTTTATATCTTTAAGTTATAAAAAAAGTATTTTTTTTTTTTTTGTGGTTCTCTCCACAGGGAGCTGGTACGTCAGAAGGCTGTTCAGTGCCTACACCAGTTTCAGTTCCTGGCCCCTGATCTGTTGGCTCACTGCAAGGAAAGCCTGGAGAGAGCCCTACTGGACAAAGACCCTGGTGTCATGGCCGCCGCAGTGCAGCTTGTGGCATACAGTAAACAGGTAGTCAGTGACAAATGCCTTGTGTTATTTAAGCCATAATAACATTATGGGTTAACAATATCAGTAGTTTTAGTGTATTCAACATTGTTTATTTACATGACATCATTTGATGTTTAGTATAGTTTTCAGCCGTTTTCTTTTGACATAAAAACAAATAAGTGCAACAGGTGGGGGGGGGGGGGAAGGGAGGAATCAATAAAATACTGTGTTTAAATTTGTAAAGTTCTGAATGTTTAAATGTTCTGTATGTGACTGTAGAGAAATGCTGCAGGCTGTATCCACCTGGGGGAGGCGCTTGTGTCTTTGTTACAGCAGATTGTCGCCAGGAAGCTATCGGACATTTTTAACTATCAGACCATTTGGTTCCCATGGTTGCAGATACAGATAATCAAGTGTCTCTTAGCATTAGTTCCCCACAGTGAGGTGTAGGTGGACATATGAAGAATATTGTTTATTGTTATTGTCATAAGTTATCATGATAGCTCATGAATTCTTTTTTATTATCAAAAGCACTATAGTAGTGAATTTATATATTATGTTTAATGATCAGATGTTACAGACACCTGTGGTACCACGACACATGTTATGACATAAGCACCTACACATAAGAAATAGTCAACACAACCGCCTCCAACTGAGTTGGTTACTAGTATGATACTAAGAGATGCTTTGCTTGATACAATGTCCACTGTGTGGAAATCTTGTTATGGTCAGTCTCAAATGACACTATGTTTTGTATTGGTTTCAGTTAAGTGATGGAAACTGACTTTAAAGTGTTTCAATAAGCATGAGCTTTCCACTCGGCTGTAATGAATCTGTCAATACTCAGTACAGAACATATTGTTTTCAATCTATCGGTGTATTGTGTCATAATTTCAGATTGAAAACAAAGGTTTCCAGTATTATCAGAGTAATTCTACAAAGAAATAGTATTAAAGAAAAAATTCCATTTGGTAAGTAATTACCATTAGAAAATTCAAGACTATATTTGTTTATAGTGAATTTGTAGATACAATTGTTTTCGGTGTCATCTATCCTCTATATTATTCTTAAAAACGTTCCCTCTTTAAAAATCTTTTATATTGTATGAGTACTTGTAGAAACTGTTAATTTTGCCAGTAAAAAAAACATCTCCACTTTCAGCGATACTCTACAAGTAAAAACAGGGCATTGTGATAACTAAAATACATTTCCGCTTTCAGCTGTACTCTATGAGTATGTACAAGCATAGTTAGGTCAATTACATTTTACCTTTCAGCTATACTCTTTGAGTGTACTAAGAGCATAGTTAAGTTACATACATCTCCACTTTCAGCTATACTCTATGAGTGTAAACAGTGCATAGTGAAGATGGCTCCTGAGAAAGATTTACTGGATGAGTCAGCCCAGCATGTGAAGAGTTTTGTCCACTCCAGCAACCCCAACCTTCAGTATATTGGTATGTACAGCCCCAACCTTCAGTACATTGGTATGTACAACCCCAACCTTCAGTACATTGGTATGTACAACCTCAAACTTCAGTACATTGGTATGTACAACTCAAACCTTCAGTACATTGGTATGTATAACCCCAGCCTTAAGTACATTGGTATGTACAACCCCAACCTTCAGTACATTGGTATGTACAATCCCAACCTTCAGTACATTGGTATGTACAACCCCAACCTTCAGTACATTGGTATGTACAACCCCAACCTTCTGTAGATTGGTATGTACAATCCCAACCTTCAGTACATTGGTATGTACAATCCCAACCTTCAGTACATTGGTATGTACAACCCCAACCTTCTGTACATTGGTATGTTATACCCCAACCTTCTGTAGATTGGTATATACAACCCCAACCTTCTGTAGATTGGTATGTACAACCCCAACCTTCTGTAGATTGGTATGTTCTACCCCAACCTTCTGTAGATTGGTTTGTACAACCCCAACCTTCAGTACATTGGTATGTACCACCCCAACCTTCAGTACATTAGTATGTACAACCCCAACCTTCAGTACATTGGTATGTATAACCCCAACCTTCAGTACATTGGTATGTTATACTGTTACTGCCTCAGCACTCTTACTGAGTTCAACAAAACTCTTCATTTTTTTGCAGATCCATTCAAATTTGTAACTATAGACGCAGCAAATCAGTAGAAAGGTGGAGTATTCAAATCGCTGATATATCTAGTATAAATGCTACCCTAGGTTTTCTTTATATATGTTTAAAAATGATAAATTTGAGAACATTTACCTAAAAAGAATTATATGTGATAATGAATATTGTATCATTTTTTAATTAACATAAATTCATTTTATGCTTGATTACATGCAGTTAATAATCCACTTATGTATAGTAGGGTTTACCTGCATGCAGTGTCTTCAGGAGTACATAAAAAAGTTGTAGTGTTTGAATAGTTCTTTTCTCAATCAGAAAAGGATTTTAATTGCACATGTAAATTCAACACATCTAGTAACAGACAGACCATACAAGAAGTATTTTAAATGAATATATTGTCTATAAGGTTAAATTACTTATTATGTTATTATGTCAAGCACATATACATGTATGTGAACAGAATTTGGAGATAAATATCATTTTGCTTTGCATGGTTTGAAGACATACGAGCCATTTCGTGCCAAAAATGGGTCTTATGCCATTTTCGGCCAGCGTAGCTGCAGACCAGCTTAAGCTGTTGAACAGTCTGCTCAGGAGCTTTATTAACCACTCATGCGGCCACAAAACCTTGCATGATGTTATTCTTTAAATAGGACAGGGAAGCTCCCAGTCAAACTATGCAAATGTGCCAGCTGGTGTGGAGCTACACTAGTGGCATTTGGCATAAGACCCATATTTGAACAACATGGTTCATATCATTTAATGATAATGAAAACTGCTATGTACAAACGTACCCAAATGTTTGTGTAGGAGTGAAGATGTTGGTGTCTCTAGTGGCGCTGAACCCTGCCTATGCCGTGGAATATCAGGACATGATCGTGCAGTCACTGGAGTGGAGCATAGGGACACTGTCATCCAGAAAAAGGTGCAGGGTTGTGAATAACTATATTTACTGAATTGTCATCCAGAAAAAATACAGGGTTGTGCATTACTAGATTTTATGAATTGACTCAATTGTTTATTTACTGGCAAGTTTATATTTGTTGAAAAGAAATGTATCTTTTTACTAAAAGAAAATAACCCTATCTTATATGGAAAGAACTTTGATCACTAAAAGGGTGGAAAGCTCGACCAGTCTGAAGATATTTTGTAATAATTTTTAAATCCATGTATTCCATCACCTGTGTATAAGATATTTTAGTATTTTCATTTGCTAATGAATATTTGCAAAAATATGATATATTTAAAAAGGTATTCACATGTTTTATATTGATCAATCCCAAATTGGCCTTAGACAATATTCAAACATTCAAGCCCCAGATATGCCACTGCATCCAAAATACTCTGATAAAGAGTCATAATGGCCGCTTATGAGACCATGAAACAGTTAAGCAGGCTTTATAGCAGACATGACAGCTCCGATCCTAACTAGACAAAAGCGCAGGCTGGTCTGGAGTTAAGCTGCACACATATTGCGCAATACCCATTTTCCAACGCCTGACTCAGATCTTAACAGTATTTATTTAGTCCTTTAGCTTCAAAGCACTTTTGATGTCCTTATTGTTTAAGTTGATGGCCTGTTATAAGAAATACTCATAGTAAATAAACAATCTACATTTCCAAGTAAAATGTTCCTAAACAACTGTGTATATGCTTTAAAATGATTGCTTTGCTAAAAAACACTCAAATATTCCTTCATATGTGTGGAAATGTGGTTCTGTTAATTATCTCTGTTCTTCTGTTAGCCAAAAAGTGTTACAGGTCCAGAAAGCAGCGTTAGCTGTGTGATTAAATATTAGTTTGTCACTGGGAAAACTGGGCCCAGAATAGTCTGTGCAGTAAGCACAGGCTAATCAGAGACAACTCATTCCGCTTAGACTGGATTTGTATTATGAAAAGGCTAATTCAAGAAAAAAAAAGAAAAAAAGCTGAAAGTAAAATGTTTCATTAGCTGTGCGCACTGCACAGTATAATTTTGTGCAACACTAAATGCACATGCATGTCCTTTGACATATTGCTTTCATATTTTGTATACTTCTTTACCAACATGACCCCCAATCTATAAACAAGAGCAGACAACTGTATCAAGCATTTTGACAGAATTATGGTCCCTTTTATACTTAGATAATTGAACATTTGGTTAAGTTTTGTGTTTTGGTCCATTTTACTCCTAAAGTATCATAGTTGTTCATTTTTAGACTTGGGAAACTCGCTAAATATCGTAAGGGGACTGTAAAGGGCAAGTTGCATAACTCTGGTTGGCTTTTTAACCGAATTATGGCCCTTTTTTGTCTTTGTTACTTTGAATATTTTGATAAATTTTGTGTTTAGATCCACTTAACTTCTAAAGTATCAAGGCTATTGCTTTCAAACTTCAAATACTTTCTTGCTATCATCATGTCGCTGTACATGGCAAGTTGAATTTGATCTTGACCTTTGAATGACCTTGACTCTCAAGGTCAAATAAATAAATATTGCTTAAATTGCCATAACTTCTTTATTTATGATCACATTTGATTCATACTTTGACAAAACAACACTTACCTGACATACCACAATGGACTCCACCCAAACCATCCCCCACGACCCACCCCACAATCCCCCCCCCCCAATTTTTTTTATTTTTTTTTCTGTTTTTCTTTTTTTTGAAAGATCATCTATTAAATGACCACACACCCACATTATAACCCCCTCTCCATGATGGCTTACGTTATACTGTCAAGCACTCGATAGTTGAGCGCACTGTCCTCTGACAGCTCTTGTTATGCCCCTGAAGGGTGGCATATAGTTTTTTAACTGTCAGTCAGTCTGTCCCACTGTCTGTCCATCCGTCAGTCAGTCCGTCCGTCTGTCAAAAAACTTTAACATTGCCTATAACTTGTGCAATCTTAAAGATAGCAACCTGATGTTTGACATGAATGTGTATCTCATGGAGCTGCACATTTTGAGTGGTGAAAGGTCAAGGTCATCCTTCAAGGTCAAAGGTCAAATATATGGCTTTAAAGCGGTGCAGTAGGGGGCATTGTGTTTCTGACAAACACATCTCTTGTTAAGTTCTGCAGTGTATCTCTTCCACCTTCCACAGATGCATGGTGTGCTGTATGGTATAGCATGTGAAGCAAACGTGAAGGTTGTGTGCTCCAAACTGCTGCAGCAACTCAAGATCAGCTCAGACAGATTCTGGAAAGCTGAACTTGCTACGATGGTTGTTAGCCTAGTTTCAAGGTACATAAGGTGTATTACATATTTCATCTTTAGGTTCCATTATCAGAGTTTTGACCCTTATGGCTTTTCATTTGCCAGTTTTAGTTTTTTTAAAGTTACATTATCATTATCAACTATAAGTATAAAACTTTTTCACAATGTTTTGAACAATTAAAAAAAAATGTATAATTTTGTTACTTTTGAGCGCATTATATTTATAGATGTCCACTTCTATTTCGGGTTACTGTCTTTATTCACTTTCTGCATTTAGTAGTCTTTAAAGACTTGATAATTAAGTAGATTCATTCATGTTGAGTAAGTAGTGTCATTAATGTATCAGTTTCCTGTGAAAATAAACGTATATATTGGTTATAGGGCTCCCATGGGTCAAAAATATTCATCGGATCGGTCGGCGGGTCAAAATTTAAATACCCGAGAAAATTCAGGTCGGGTCGGGTCAGATAACACATAAGTTAATTGAAATAAAACTACATTAATTTTCAGCTTCTTAAATATTCAACTGTTTGTCAAGTATATTGTTTAGAATATTATACTTTTTATTGGTTTGATTTATTTAATTATGAATGAAATACCGAACTGCACATAACTATTTATTAGGTTTACACAACGTTGTTCAACCAAATCAGCAAATGTAAGTATTACTTGGAATAGCGATAAACAGTGAATGTATAAGAAAAACAACCTGTCAAGCAAACATTAAGCTTCTCTCATTTTGAGGGGAGAAGCCAAAATAACTTTCACTGTAAGCTCTAACTGCCTTTTTTACTTTGAAGTCGATAAAATTATATTGTATTATACTAGTTTCTTTTTTTTAACGTCGCCATTTTGGGATGTGAATAACAAATGAAACTTGAAGTTAATGCTTTTGGTGCGTCACTTCTATATATTTATGACTATTTGTAATAACAACACTGCTTAAAATGATACAGGATGTGATTTTACTTCACTTGTTTAAAGGAGATGATTTGACAACACGTTCAATGTGTAATCTTGTACTTCGTAGCTAGCGACCCGAACCGGCATCGTTCGCAAAAACTTTGACCCGGATCGGCGGGTATTATTATGACCTGTTGATTCATTTTTTTTGGGTACCCGTTTGGGCACTAAGTGGTTAGTTTTCTGTTCTTAATCTTCCACTGCATTTTGAATAAATGTTTTAAAAAACTTTTAAATTTAGAAATAAATTGCCTTCTTTTGAATTGTGCAAGTATATGCCCCTGTTGCACATAGTTGTGCCATGGCTATTGCTACTCAACTGGCAGGTGAATGTTTGACCTACTGGCAGGTCAATGTTGACCTACTGGCAGGTGAATGTTTGACCTAATGGCAGGTGAATGTTTAACCTATTGACAGGTGAATGTCTGACCTTTTAGCAGGTGAATATTTAACCTACTGGCAGGTGAATGTTTAACCTATCGACAGTTGAATGTCTGACCTTTTAGCAGGTAAATGTTTAACCAACTGGCAGGTGAATGTTTGACTACTGGCAGGTGAATGTTTAACCTACCTGCAGGTCAATGTTTGACTACTGGCAGGTGAATGTTTAACCTACCTGCAAGTCAATGTTTGACTACTGGCAGGTGAATGTTTAACCTACTGGCAGGTGAATGTCTGACCTACTGGAAAGTGAATGTTTGACCTACTGGCAGGTGAATGTCTGAACTTTTAGCAGGTGAATGTTTAACCTACTGGCAGGTGAATGTTTGACTACTGGCAGGTGAATGTTTAACCTATTGACAGGTGAATGTCTGACCTTTAAGCATGTGAATGTTAAACCTACTGGCAGGCAAATGTCTGACCTTTTAGCACTGCAGGTGAATGTTTTACCTACTTGCAGGCAGGTGAATGTCTGACCTTTTACCAGGTGAATGTTTAACCTACTGGCAGGTGAATGTTAAACCTATTGACTGGTGAATTTCTGGCCTTTTAGCAGGTGAATGTTTAACCTACAGACTGGTGAATGTTTGACTTTTCTTAACTGGTTTCCTCTGTTCACAGGTTTCCTGTGGAGCCTCAATGGCAGATTGACAGTCTATTCAACACATTGTGTTGTAGCTCGGAGGATTTGGACGGAACTATGTTGAAGAACATCAGGCAGCTCATTGGAGATAGTAATGTTTTCTTTTGTTAAATAGACACAATTTTAAGAAGAAATATTTTGATAGTTAAGAAACCTTATTCAGTTCAACCTTTCGTAGTTGTTTTTCTCATAATTTGTGCTATTTAATACCATTCACAGCTTGAAGCTTTCTCAACATCTGAAATTCTGGTGATTTTATAGCTCATTCATTGTAAATAAATATGTGTGGATATTTTAAGGATACTTTTAGTGCAGATTGTTTTATCAACTTATGATGAGAAAACAGTTTACTTTTATTAAGTAACGTGTTCGCTGAATATTTTGTAACAAATACTTGATCTATTGTCTTCAATGTCACACCTTCATCATAATCTGCATTAATAGTTTTCTTTTACTAGGTACCTTATTTTTGTCAAGAGTCCATTTCTAAAAAACTATCCAAGGTATCTGACTGAAACTTTCAAATCTTGTTTTCATGTAGGATTCTTGTCTAAAGACTGTGATCCCCAGGGTCAGCAGTACCTGCTTCAGAAATGTATATCAGCCCTTGTGTCCGACAAGACAGCCATACCTTTGCTGCAGATTGCATTATGGGTAAATATGTGATGTAGTCTTATAGTGTTTTATATGCATTAGAAAATAAAGAGCCAAATGTTTTGAATATTTGCATGAAATTATAAGTATATTATGTGGTCATAAATTCTAGGTAATCATAGTTACAAATTGATTATCTTTTTTTTTAAAGAAAAATACCAAGATTTATGTTCTGCCAAAACCTGGAAAGGAAAGTTAACTAAAATCCAAGTAAATAAATATAGTTTCAATGTTTGCAGTATTTCTTTTTTACAATATTTACCAGATTTTATTAGATATCAATAAAGTGAAGGATCTTCTAGTTTGACTTTGCCCAGATCCTCCTGACATTTTAAGTGTTCTTGTACAGCATCAAAATATGTTTCAATAATAATAATGTTTAATCAGAATTTTTTTTATATTTCTGTTTCTGCAGATTGTTGGTTCACTGTGCTCATTTCTAAAAAACATGGAGGATGACAAAGTTCTTACGTTGTTCATAAATCTTCTCATGCAAGAAACATGCCCTACTCCATTCAGAGTGCTGTAGTTACGTTTATACACAAGCTGGTGGCCATTGGGATAGCGGAGCAGGTTTCCATGGCAACGAAATTGACTGAATGTCTGTCACATTAATTACCTCTTGTTATTAAACAGGTACTCATCCTTACTGTTTATGCCAGTACTAAATGAGCTTAATTAAATGATTAACGTTAATAAAGCATACATTAAAAAATAAACATGCCATAATTTGTATGTACTTTAAGAAAAAAATGTCAGTATCATGCTATTTTCCTTGATAATATATTGTGCTAGGCATTAACAAGTGCTTTTATTATTTAATATGTTTTAACAGGTGCGATAAAGTAATTGATTTTTCTTTCAGCAATTAAATATTATTATCAAGATGTGTTCTTTGAAGCTAAAAGTGGATCCCAGTGATACTGTTTTCATGGATTTGACCTTGACCTTTCTGAACGACCTTGTGTGGTCAGACTGGAGGCAGGGGCAGAGCCATACAGGCCTCCACACCTCAGACATTCACTCTCAGGTTTAATTACTACACTTGTTATTGTGCTCAACTGGGAGCAGTTTCATAAATATTTTCTAAATTATTTTGGTCATAATTTATTAATGTAATATCAATGTTTATACATACACTTGGACATACATTCTGTTTCATGAAACTCAATATTGTTCTCCGTATACACAGATATATACAACTGCTATATGCAGTATTTATTTTATGTATGAAATGTGCGGAGTCTGACGTTGATGACACAATTTCATTTGAATGCTAATTTATAGAAGTCATAGTGTAAACTTTTGATGAAACAGCTCTTAGTTCTGTATACATAGTAATTTATGGCATGAGAATATTATTTAGTGGACTTAAAAATGCTGTTTCAATGATTTAAAGTGATCTGACTTCGGTACCAGTAATCACGCTCTTATGAACTCACTCTACCCACATAAACATGAATATTCATGCACAATCTGTAGGTACAAGCTTACTAATAAATTTCAAGTTTGGTTGTTCCCTTAATTTTAAGTTAATATTTCTGATGCTACATTCAACTTTTTTTCCTATAAAAATGTTTTCTCATTGCTAAAATAACTTATAAAACCCCTAACAAACAATACCTCATCAATGTTTTGCAGGTCAACACATAATACTCAGTTACCAGTCCCCTGCAGCCCCTAGTTCAGTGCTGGAGATAGAGGAGGTGGAGGAGTCCCTGATAGGGGACAGGGCCACAGTGGACAGCTCTTCATCACCCAAGACTGACACAGAAAAGTTCAGTACACATTTTGGGTGCCTGTTGTATTTTCTTGGTCAAATTCTTCTTGGTCATTATACCCCTATTACCATTGGTAATGGGGGCTATATAGGAGTCGCTTTGTCGGTCAGTCTGTCTGTCCCAAAATTTCATCCGATCTTTATAAAACTTGGTCACAAGTTGTATCTAGTTCTTTTTAATGTTGGATCAATTGATTCTTCATTTATGCTTTTTGTTATTTAGGTTTTGTTTTTTATAAATGTTTTTCTATTGTGATCTGTCCCTGTCCAAATTGTGCTTATTCCTGGCATGTTAGTCATTACCATTCTAGAGGCCTTTTTTTGGTCAATCTTGATGAAACTTGGTCAAAATATTTATATCTTTACAATATCTAACCAATTTTGAAATTGTGTCCAGTTGGGTATTAAATAGGTCACCGTATCATAATGAAAATAAGGTCAGCACTCACCTTTCAAAGAACTTTTGTTCTCTAGGTTTCACAAAAAAATCCCCCAACTTACAAATTCTTGACAACCATTTTTTAACTATCCCAATCTTTTTAAATCCAGTTCAGATACAATAACACCACATTTTTTTATATTCCTAGCAAGTTTCATGAAGAGTAGAGAAATTATGGCAACTAATGTTTAGAACATGTATGGCTTTTTAATAGACCTGTGACCAAGTTTAAAACAAAATTCTAGGCAAGTTTTGTTATGTATCTAGAGTGTTCACAAGCTTTTTAAAAAATTTGTCTTACTAAACCAGTTTATGACCCCACATTACCCAATTTTGATTTCAGCTGAAATATCAGTTTGAAAATTGGTCTAACCAAGTTTCGTGAGGATTGGGCAATTAATGTGGCCTATATGTATTGCTCACACATTTTTAAAAATAAAATTGATTTTAATTTGGTGATCGCTGGTGACTTAATTTTGAATTCGATCAAAATGTTGTTGTTAATAATGTTTTGACTAAGTTGCATAAAAAATGCGTAATCATTTTGACCTCTAGAGTGAAAACTAGCGTTTTCTTTAAGTTCACCTTGTTACCTAGATTTTGACCCCATGCGACACTGTTTTGGACTTAGTTGATAAATCATTATAATAAATTTTCTGAGCTAGTTAAATGAAGATTGGGAAATAAATGTGACCTCTAGTGTTCACAAGGTTTAACTATAGCCTTATGAGCAGAACTGTCCTGCCCCCTGGTGGCAATGTTTTTCAACAGACCAGATGCATTTTCAAACTTGATCAAGATATAAAAGAACAAATGACCAATGTGATGTATAGAGTAATCACAATGTTTCCTATTAACAAAATAAGGAATACTGCGCCACCTGCAGCTGCCCATGTTCTTTTTCTCTCATCTGAAGTAGTTATTGATCCCACAAGATCCAGTTTTGACCTGAACTGAGATGTAATTGAAAACAATTTCTGACCAAGTTTCACGAAGATTCAGCAATAAATGTGGCTTCTAGAGTGGTTAAAGGCAAAATGATGATGACATATTAGAGGTTATTACAAATGCTCGCCATGAGGAAGTTGACAATGTCTGTATGAAATCTTACCTCAGTTCAGCAATGGATTCATTGGATGATTTGCTGCATTTGATAATTAACAAAAGAATTTTTTTCCTCAGGTGAGCTATATAGAGCTTGTTTGATTAAGAAATATTAATAGAACTTGTAATGTAAAAGAAGTAACATTAGTTTCAAGTTTTTAGTACCATTATGATTAAATTTAAGGGGCACTAGTTTGAGTCAGCCAGATATAAAACGTGTGTGGGGAAAACAGGGTCATTTAGATGCTTCAAAAGAAAAGAAATCAACTCCGAAGGTAAATTTTAATGATATTCTTTTCATCAGTTTTATACTGATTTTTTTCCAGAATTACAGCAAAATCTAATATGTTGAGAAAACTTGTGTTTTAAGTATTCTAAGAGTTTAACTCACATGTAAAATTAATGTGCTTATTATTAGCTTGATTCAGAAAACTTTACAAAAAACATATTTCTACATCATAACAACATATTTTTAAGATTTTAACTGGCCAAAAGAGAACGAGTAGTGAGCAAGACAATCTGGCAAAAGCTCTCTTTGGAGGATGGCAGAAAAGCGAAAAGGTAAGAACTGATGTTGGTTATAAGCTTTTTGATTCTTCATGACTATGCATTTCATTTTACATAGCCTTCTTATATATTAATAAACAACTTTCTATCTTGTGAGTGATCAGCAGAGGAATACAAGTTATGTTTTTGTGTTGTTGATGTATTTCGCAACTGAATTGGAACTAGATTCTGTTTTGCAACACATAAAAGGGTCCTTTTCACAGATTATGGCATGTTTTGAAGTTTCTCATTAAATGCTTTATACTGATAAATGTAAATATTGGATCTTAAAAGCTCCAGTAAAAAATCAAGAATAAAAAAAAAAAAGAAAAAGTAACCTTCAGCAGGGCTCGAACCACTGACCCCTGGAGTAAAAAGTCTACCACTTAGACCACTCGGCCATCCTACCTCTTACAATGAAAGTTGTATTATATACTTTATATAAGTAATCCTGGTAGTTTCACAAAATATAACGACAACAACAGAACTCTCCAAATAATTAAATCGTTTCGCGTTGCAACGCTTTATAATTTTCAGGTTTTTAAATTGTCAAAAATGCATATAATGATTACTTGTATTTTAGAGCATGGTAAATTTTCAGTATTACTGTTTCCTCACAAATATCATAACTTAAACAAAACTTTGCAAATCTGAAACAACTTTTTAGCTCACCTGATTGCTCAGATGAGCTTTTGAGACCGGTCTTTGTCCGTCCGTCGGTCCGTTAACATTTGTTCGTAAACACTCTAGAGGGCACATTTCTTTTCCGATCTTCATGAAACTTGGTCAGAAGCTTTGTCCCAATGATATCTCGGTCGAGTTCGAAACTGGGTCATGCCGGGTCAAAAACTAGGTCACTAGTTCGAAAATGGTCCAGATCGGTGAAAAAACATGGTCGCCAGTGGGCGGGGCATTTTTCTCTATTATGTATATAGTGAAAACATGTGAACACTCTAGAAGTCACATTTTTGGCCCAATTTTCATGAAATTTGGTCAGAACATTTGTTTCCTTGATATGAGAGATATGTGACTAGAGAGAAACCTTGTGATCGAACACTATAGAAGTCACATTTTTTGCCTAATCATTGTGAAACTTAGTCAATACATTGGTTTTATTGATTTCTCTGACAAGTTGGAAAATGGCTCAGATTGGTGAAACACACTTTTTAGCTCACAGTTTCACCTGATTGCTCAGATGAGGTTTTAGGATTGGTCTTTTTCTGTCGTCCGTCCATCCACATTTGGTTTGTAAACACTCTAGCATTCACACTCCTCAAGCATTTTTTATGAAAGTTGCTGAAGGATCTCAGTCAAGTCTGATAATGAGCAAAATCAATTAATTAATGCCATAATTATTGCCCTTAGATTGTCCAAATTTTCATTATATTATACATAATCCTTGTAAACACTCTAGAGATCACAATTTTGTTTCAGATTTTATGAATCTTGGTCAAAATATTTATTTTTGTAAGCAAAGTTTGATGTTTGGTAAGGGGGGTCAACTCAAAATATACTGTGAAACCATTTATTTTCGTCAGCACGAAATTTCGTCCTTTTTAAAAAAATGACTATTTCGTCAGCACTTAAATTCGTCCATTTCTGGTTTTGAAAAAAAAGCGTCAGATTTGTTTGTAATGTTTTTAATACGCGGTTGCGAAAAAATCGTGCTGGGGAAAGAGGGGTGACACTTGGTAGTCACTTGCTGGAGGTGGGCCTTGTTTGGCATATGCCAATTAACAAGTCTGTTATTTCAGGTGATAGTAACTGTCCCTTTTTATTTTATGTCATCGACACGTTCTTTGTTATGATTAGCGGATTAGTGGGACTGAATAACCGTTAACGAGTGTTTTAAACAACGAAGCCCATTGCCAATTAGTCTTTTTCCATTACAATCACGGTCAAACTGATAACAATCTTACCTTTATCGGCTCCAATTAGAGAAGGTGCGAACATTATGGGTCATATTTAGCGTAAGCTAAATAAAACAAAATAAACACTTGTGCATTTTTCATGAGTATGGGATTTAGTCTGAATGACCTTAGTTTCATTAAAATTTGGTCAATGCAGTTATCAAACTTGTTCTATTATACAGAAGAGGACCTAGTTCGTTAAGTCTTTTTTTTCTAAAAGTAGGTCACCAGGTCAAATCTTACAAAAACACTCCATACCCCAGAGTTTTGGTTCAATAACAGGATGTTTGTCTGGACAATATCTAGGTCAAGTTTGACATTAGATAAAGATTGAATGAACCGACTCCTCTCAGGTGAGCGATGGCCCTCTTGTTTAAATTTATCAAAACGTGAAAAGGCCCCTTTAAGCCTGTTGCAAAGAATGCCATTCATTTTGTATTACTTTTAAATATACTACTCAAAATTTGCTAAGAATCACTTTTTATAGTATGTGTAATTTGAAGTTCACCCCTAGCTAGATTCAGACAGCGTCACGAATCAATGATAAATCAATTCATAAAAATAAAATCAAAAACACACATTCTCATATCAAAACCTGCAAAATAACACAATAAATTAAATTGAAGATAATGTGAAAAGTAAGAGTGATCCTTAGCAAATTTGAGTAGTATATGACAGTGACAACCCACATGCAACATGTTTTTAACAAATACCTTTAAATATCTTTAAAATGAAGTTATTGGAACTTTGGTTGTCTTTGTGTTACTTATTAGACAGTATCCTGTTCAATATATATTCAATTTTTTATTAAGCCGTATTTAATTTTAGGCTTCCCTGGAAGTTTTTACTGGCTTTGAGGATGATGACCAACATGACGACTATGTCAATAATTTCAAGACAGATTTGCCAGGACCGTGGAGCAATAGACTGAGGAGTTTGATACCAGAAAATGTCAATGTCGAACCTATGAGTATACAAAACACTGGCATAAGACAAGAAAGTTTCAATGTTTTAAACCAATGTGCTATGTCTAATGAAAGTCCTAAAACCCCCAAAGAAAATGAAATTGATTATTTACAACTGCAAGGTGATATTAACCTGAAGAAAGATGCTTCCAATGAGAACAACGGGGAGAAGATATCAGAAGGCAGAATGTACAATGACTTTGATAACGAACTTGCTGGTGCCAAGGTTGACTTCGACGCGCAACTTTCACAGTTGCTGGAAGCCAGTGGTACTTCAGGTGATGTCCATTGTCTTGACCGTACCGACGGTTTCTTCAAAGAGGATCCCGTGTCCAAAACAGCAGTTAGTGATATTGCATTGGAAAATGATGGTTCTTTGGATGGGGAAAGCTGTAGGATTAAGCATTCTATATACACAGACAGTGACTGTGTGTTTTAAGTTGATAATGAATACAAATAAATGCTTAACTTTATTTTGTCATTTTCTCATACTTAATTTAACATGTAATTAATTGTTTAGTGGTCACAAACCTTCGCATATGGCAAATTTGGACACATTGTTTGAAAAATGTCATTTGCATATGCTTTCTTTAAGAACCATGTAAAAGCAGTGTTTACTGATTTTCTTTGGGAAATAATGCCATCTCCAAAAACTAGTATTTGGCATAATGTAAACTAGAGCTTTGTCACAGACGTGACGAACACCCCCACATGATGCATTGACACAAGAGTATTTTGCATGCTGTCTTCACAAAACAAGAGAAGCTAATTTATGGCGATTATTAAGAATTAATATGCCATTATCATTTTTGGCCATTTTGACCTTTGAAATCTTGAATTCTTTCGCATGACATGCTGTCCAATGACTGTGAACAAAATTAATGAACAGAGTCATTTTTTAAGCTCACAATGAATAACATAGTTATGGCCCAGACAAGCTCATTTATGGCCATTTTTATGTCCCCCACTATAGTAGTGGGGGACATATTAATTTTGCCCTGTCTATCTGTTGGTCTGTTTGCGCCAACTTTAACATTTTGCAATAACTTGTGCTATATTGAAGATAGCAACTTCATATTTGGCATGCATGTGTATCTCATGAAGCTGCACATTTTGAGTGGTGAAAGGTCAAGGTCATCCTTCAAGGTCAGAGGTCAAATATATGTGGCCAAAATCGCTCATTTTATGAATACTTTTGCAATATTGAAGATAGCAACTTGATATTTGGCATGCATGTGTATCTCATGGAGCTGCACATTTTGAGTGGTGAAAGGTCAAGGTCATCCTTCAAGGTCAGAGGTCAAATATATGTGGCCCAAATCGCTTATTTTACGAATACTTTTGCAATATTGAAGATAGCAACTCAATATTTGGCATGCATGTGTATCTCATGGAGCTGCACATTTTGAGTGTTGAAAGGTCAAGGTCATCATTCACAAGGTCAAGGTCATCCTTCAAGGTCAAACATCATATAGGGGGACATTGTGTTTCACAAACACATCTTGTTGACTTTTGAACTCCAAGTGTGACCTTGACCTTGGAGATAGTGACGTAATTCTTTCGCATGACACTCATTCCAGTGACTTTCAACAAATGTACCCCGTAATTTTAAAATCTCACAACAAATAACATAGTTACGGCCAGGACGGACAAGCTCATTTATGGCCATTTTTTACCTTTGAACTCAGTGTGACCTTGACCTTGGAGATATCGACGTAATTCTTTCGCATGACACACTGTCAAATGATTGTGAACAAATGTACCGAGTAATTTTAAAATCTCACAATGAATGACATGGTTATGTCCCAGACAAGATCATTTATGGCCATTTTTGACCTTTGAACTGTGTGAACTTGACCTTGGAGATATAGACGTAATTCTTTCGCATGACACGCTGTCCAATGATTGTGAACAAATGTACTGAGTTAATTTAAAATCTCGCCATCAATGACATAGTTATGGCCATTTTGACCTTTGAACTCTTGAATTCTTTTCAATGACTGTGAGCAAAATTAATGTACAGTCATTTTAAAATCTCACAATGAATGACATAGTTACATTGTATGCCCGGTCAAGCTCATTTATGGTCATTTTTATACTTTTTAACTCCAAGTGTAACCTTGACCTTGGAGATACCGATGTAATTCTTTTGTGCGACACACTGTCCAATTATTGTGAACAAATGTACAGATTAATTTTAAAATCTCACAATGAATGACATACTTATGCCCAGACAATATCATTTATGGCCATTTTTGACCTTTGAACTCAAAGTGTGACCTTGACCTTTGAGATATCGATGTAATTTTTTCGCATGACACACCGTCCAATGATTGTGAACAAATGTACAGAGTTATTTTAAAATCTCACAATGAACGACAAATAATTTTAAAATCTCACAATGAATGACATAGTTGTGGCCCAGACAAGCTCATTTATGGCCCTTTTTGACCTTTGAACTCGAGATGTGACCTTGACCTGTTTGTAAAACATGCATGCCCCCCAGATGGGCTCTCTGTTGTAGTGGGAGCCATTGTGTGAATATTTTTTATTGTCACTGTGACCTTGACCTTTGACCTTGTGACCTGAAAATCAATAGGGGTCATCTGCCAGTCATGATCAATGTACCTATGAAGTTTCATGATCCTAGCCATAAGCATTCTTGAGTTATCATCCGGACACCATTTTACTATTTCGGGTCACCGTGACCTTTGACCTAGTGACCTGAAAATCAATAGGGGTCATCTGCGAGTCATGATCATTCTACCTATCAAGTTTCATGATCCTAGGCCTAAGCGTTCTTGAGTCATCATCCGGAAACCATTTTAATATTTCGGGTCACTGTGACCTTGACCTAGTGACCTCAAAATCAATAGGGGTCATCTGCGAGTCCTGATCAATCTTCCTATCAAGTTTCATGATCCTAGGCCTAAGCGTTCTTGAGTTATTATCTGGAAACCATTTTACTATTTTGGGTCACTGTGACCTTGACCTTTGACCTAGTGACCTGAAAATCAATAGGGGTCATCTGCGAGTCATGATCAATCTACCTATCAAGTTTTATGATCCTAGGCCTAAGCGTTCTTGAGTTATCATCCGGAAACCATTTTACTATTTCGGGTCACTGTGACCTTGACCTTTGACCTAGTGACCTCAAAATCAATAGGGGTCATCTGCGAGTCATGATCAATGTACCTATGAAGTTTCATGATCCTAGGCCCAAGCGTTCTTGAGTTATCGTCTGACAACCACCTGGTGGACGGACCGACCGACCGACATGAGCAAAGCAATATACCCCCTCTTCTTCGAAGGGGGGCATTATAAATATATATTTTTTTTATGATCATGAGTTTATAAAAATTGATATTCCACCAAATCCAACCAATTTTCTTTTGATTTTATGCTTACAAATGATTATTTTTGCCATTCCGGCCTATATAATTTCCCGTTAAACGCCCCGAAATGTGATTACATGTATGTTCATGGGAAGCTTATGCGTATGTTTTTATAAACCAGAGCTCCAGATAAGGCCGTACAGCCGTAAATACGCCTTTTTTATGAAGATTTACGCATTTATTTTTATAAACTGGACGTACAATTACGACATTAATATCCATTTTACGCATTTACGAAAAAAATCTGGCCGTACCGATACATCTGCGTCAGCGAGGCGTGATTTGTTGGTCTATAACCTAACAGCGCTTTTCGTTAATTTAAATTACCGAAAAGTTGTAGACTGGATTAATATATGGATTCATATATTAATGTCTATTCTGTCGCGTGATTTCCTGTAACTTGTAAATCCGTCAAAAACAATACTTTGTTGTCATATAATGACTATTATGGTGTCATCTAACCATCCCGACATTAAATCTGTAAACCCAGAAAAAGACATTGTCGCCCCAATGTTAAACGATTTGATTGCATTGGTGGCTTAAAACATTAGAAAACACGATAAGTGTTCATTTACTTAGCCTACTAGTTGGCTTGTGTTTTCTTGTCAAGAAAAATAAAGAAAAAGTATTAGTCATGAGTTTTAATGTGTAGTTGTATTTGCATCCTAATTCAGAATGGAAAACCTAATACAGTAACTGTTTAAGAAGCTACATATATTTATTATAATTGCTGCAAATGTTTCTGTAAAGTCAGTTATACACCCTTCAATATCCAAGAACACGGGTAGTACAGTACTACCTGTATTTTTGGATATGGTAGTACAGGTACTAATTGATTTTAAGCGTTACTCCTTTTCTTTCCGTCAGTGGCAGAACCGTTACTAATTTCACAAATCCTTATCTGGAGCACTGATCAACACTCAATGCCGAGTAGTCGCCCTTAGTAACATTGGGGGTCACAATGGGGAAACCAAAGATATCTAAAAATAGTTCCTATGAAACAATGAAAATAATCAATAATTTTAACTGTTACTTTCTCACTGTTTGAAACAGTGAATTATCAATTTTAATTCACAGATATTTTTCCATAAACCATCAGAAAGCGTAAATTTAAGATGTTTCTCATAATTTACACCTGAGATTATCATTCCAATAGCAATCTGATCTTTAACAAGATGTGTTTGTGAAACACAATGTCCCCCTATATGACGTTTGACATTGTAGGATGACCTTGACCCTTTACCACTCAAAATGTGCAGCTCCATGAGATACACATGCATTTAAAATATTAAATTGCTAGCTTCAATATTGCAGAAGTGACATTACATGAGCAATTTTGACCCATATATTTGACCTTGAAGGATGACCTTGACCTTTCACCACTCAAAATGTGCAGCTCCATGAGATACACATGCATGCCGAATATCAAGTTGCTATCTTCAATATTGCAAAAGTATTCATAAAATTAGCGATTTGGGCCACATATATTTTACCTCTGACCTTGACCTTTCACCACTCAAAATGTGCAGCTCCATGAGATACACATGCATGCCAAATATCAAGTTGCTATCTTCAATATTGCTAAAGTACTCATAAAATGAGCGATTTTGGCCACATATTTGACATCTGACCTTGAAGGATGACCTTGACCTTTCACCACTCAAATTGTGCAGCTCCATGAGATACACATGCATGCCAAATATCATGTTGCTATCTTGAATATTGAAATACTGCAAAAGTGTACATTAAATGAGCGATTTTGACCCATATATTTGACCTTTGATCTTGAAGGATGACCTTGACCTTTCACCACTCAAAATGTTCAGCTCCATGAGATACATATGCATGCCAAATATCAAGTTCCTATCTTCAATATTGCAAAAGTTATTGCAAATGTTAAAGTTGGTGCAAACCAACCAACCAACCAACCAACAGACAGGGCAAAAACAATATGTCCCCCACTACTATAGTGGGGGACATAAAAATCTTCATAGGTTACCATTACTGCAAACAATAACAAACCAATGAGTTGTATTTTTTTCTCTTTAATGCAAGACACAATTACGCTTTGACAGCAAACTTCCTCATAGGGTACAGACGTTCTTTTCTCTGCTGTTTAGCAGTCTTAAGTGACAACTGGAACGGGTTGAGGGCACGCCTCAAAGCGCGCGTCTTCTTGGGGCGGAGGTCCTTGGGCTTGTGGCGCTTGTCCCTGTAGTATTTACGGAGGTTCTCCTTCTGGGTCTGGTGGATCACTGTCAGGACTCGGGCGATAGACTTGCGCAGCACTCGGCTGAAATAAACACGAACATGGCTTGTCTGGTGTAGGAAAAGCATTGAAGCAACACAGAATAATATAGTTGTTTTTATTGCCTTTGAACATTATGATCAGTGAGTAGTATATGGACCATATTTTATTTGCTTCGCCTTGCCATAAATTAATTTCAATAGAGGATTTCAGAGACTGTTCTTGAGAACATATCAAAAACAGACATGCATTTAATATTTGCTATGGCATTTGAACATGAAAACAATATTGCTGTAAAGGTAAAGAATTCAAGATACGGCAAAAGGATGCCTTTATATGGTTTGTAGTGTTTAAATTATTGTTGACTACTAGTCTTGTTTGTCTACCTTAAAAATCATCTCTGTTTGCCACATCAGTCCTATCGATCCAAAATGAAACAAATCTTCATGAAATTTCAGATAAAGTTTGCATCATTTGTGGCAAAACAGAAACATAGAATTGTGAATATTTAATTAAACTAAATTTCACTACATACACCATGAAATCTTTGGTATATATAATTGTATATGGTCAGTTAATCCTAATTATTTATTATGATTATAAGAAATATTAAGTTACATTTCTTAAAACCTTAGCACCAACATTTTTTGTAAAGGTTAATTATTACCATACCACATCTTAAAGCTAATTAATGTCATAACAAGAGATGTGTTTGTCAGAAACACAACGCACCCTATTGCGCCGCTTTAAAATAAAATTGCAATATATCATTTGGCAGGTTTAGAAATTATCTCCCTTTTGAAGCTTATAACTTCCCTTGGATTGTATTTTTTTACTTTTGACCTTGAGTGACCTTGACTTTTTAGAAATTATCTCCCTTTTAAAGCTTGTTACTTCCCTTGGATTGTATTTTTTTACTTTTGACCTTGAGGGATGACCTTTACCTTTCACCACTTGAAATGTGCAGCTCCATAAGATACGCATGCATGCCAAATATCAAGTTGCTATCTTCAATATTGCGAAAGTTATGGCAAATGTGAAGTTTTCAGACGGACTGATGGACAGAAAGACAGTTCAAATGCTAAATGCCACCCTACTTGGGGGGCATAAAAATTCCTACTGATTCAATAATAATGACCAGAGATGAACCATCTGTCCTTTTAAGTCATATACACCCCATTCTATATGCTATCCACCCTCCCTCCAAAAAAGTTCAAAATACAACATTTTGGGACTATATACTTCCTACAAGTTAGCCCAAAATTTGTATTTACATAAAGACTTTGCAGGTCAAATATACACCCCTCTTATCAGAGGTTACTAATGGCATGATGCTTTCAGGTTTTGATCACTTAATGTCTTTACTTCCCTCAAGTGTAACATGTGTCATTACCAGTCTGCAAAACTAACTTTTTTGTCTTCATAGCCAGACACATTCAAATGTTTTATTTAATTTATAAAAACCCTCGCACTATTATTTCATTTATCGGCGTAGAATGAAAGTTCAGTTTACCAAAAGTAATACCACATTTTAAATACGCAAGCCAGACTTTACACTCTCTATAACATCTAAGGGAGATCACTAATGATAGAAAACTTAAGGAAGTAACCAAGCGGTGTCACTAAGAATTTACACCTGAAATGTGTAAATTGATTATTTGTTGGTTTATTTTCTCTGTTTTTTTTTCATCGCAATTCAGGCGATCGATATTCAATTTTTCTATCCACAGAGCCGAGATTTCATCGCATTGGCAATCAGGCGATGGATTAATTTTACAGACTGTCATTACAAATGAACATGTAGTTAAATGGCTCTATTGGTTTTTGTTTCCTTATCATATCAAGGGATGGAATTTTACACTTGCAAAAGTAAACAAGAGCACCGCATAACGGGTGCCAACGCTCGGCTGCGGGTGCAGTTTTGAACAAGAGCACAGCATAACGGGTGCCACACTAGGCTGCGAAAACTTGTCAGATTTTTTAAAATATTTTTTTTTAAGAGGTCACAGTGACCTTGACCTTGGACTTAGTGACCCAAAAATGGGTGTGACTTGTACAACTCAATAAGGTGCATCTACATATAAAGTTTCAAAGTTGTAGGTGGAAGCACTTTGATTGTAGAGCAAAATGTCAAGGTTTTAGCACGACGCCGGCGGACGACACGAAAACGAGCTGGCTATGACAATACCTCAGGTTTTCTCCTAAAACAGCCGAGCTTATAAATTGAATATTGTCAGATTTTTTTTTCTATGACAGTGACCTTGACCTTTGACCTAATGACCCAAAAATGGGTGTGGCGTGAAGAACTCATCAAGGTGCATCTACATATGAAGTTTCAAAGTTGTATGTGGAAGCACTTTGATTTTAGAGACAAATGTCAAGGTTTTAGCACGATGCGGACGGCAGACGCTGGACCACGAGCTGACTTTGACAAAACCTCGGGTTTTCTTCGAAAACAGCAGAGCTAAAAATCAGTTTTTCAAGAATTATATGTTGCAGTTTTTAAAACATGGACAAAACAAGAAACCGTCGGAGATGGGTGATGCTCCCCAAAGTTTTTTTTTGTCACAATATTGCACTACATATTGATGTTAATGGAAAATTTCAAAGGGCCATAACTCTGTGAAAAATCATTTGACCAGAACCCGCTGATAATATGCACATCTCCTCTTGGTAGTGAAGCTTCCCATAAAGTTTCATTGAATTCTGGTCATTAGTTGCTGAGAAATAGCTCGGACAAAAATTGTGCACAGACGGACACATGAACAGACAAACGAAGCGGCGACTATATGCTCCCCCAAAAATAATTTTGGGGGAGCATAAAAACTGAAAATCACATTTCTACTTGGTAATCCGTCTTTCAAATTCAATTGTAACATTTTATTTAAACAAGAAACCGTCGGAGACGGGTGATGCTCCCCAAAGTTTTTTTGGTCACAATATTGCACTACATATTCAGATAAAAGGAAACGTCTTGAGGGGCATAACTTTGGACAAAATATTACGATGGATGGTGTAGCAACTTAAAAATTTCAAAGAGCCATAACTCTTTAAATAAATCATCTAACCAGAACCCACAAATAACATGCGCATCTCTTCAAGGTAGTTAAGCTTCCCATTAAGCTCCCAGTGTTTTTTTTTCAGTTTTGGGGGAAAGGGGTCGTGTCCCCTGGGGAGGGGGGGGGGGGGGGGGATTTGCGCGTTAAAAGGGGAAATTTCAATGCTTAGCAAGTAACAGTACAAAATCAAGTTTTAACACTATAATTCACCATACATAGAGAGAAAAACATTATTCCAACTCTTTCATTAACATGTTATGTTCATGTTCAAAGATCAACATTTCTTGGCTTTTCTGCTGTTGTGCAACATGGTGGAATACCTATGGTTTACGGTAGATGTTGTAAAGCGAAAGTCATGATAGTGAACTACTTACGGCTTGCGGTAAAGGAGTAAAGGCTAAAAGAAAGTAAACACGAAGATGCGGCTTCAGCAAAATTATAGTAAATAAATTCGTAACGAACGACATATTTAAATGTGGTATTGGTTAGAATTGAATTACACTTCAAAGAGGGAAATTAAAAAAATATTTGGGGTGAAAATATATACTCTAGAGATGGGGGAATGGGGCTGAATAACGACGAATATTTCATTGAAAGAAAAACACTGGCTTCATTGAATTCCAGTCAGTAGTTGGGGGGGACAAGAATTGCACTATATGTACAGTTTATAGAAAATTTAAAAGGGCAATAACTCTGTGAAAAATCATCCGACCAGAACCGGCTGATAATATGCACATCTCTTGGTAGTGAAGCTTCCTATTAAGTTTAATTGAATTCCGGTCATTAATTGCTGAGAAATAGCCCGGACAAAAATTGTGCACGGAGGGACGCACATACAGACGAAGTGGCGACTATATGCTCCCCCCCCCCCCCCCTCAAAATTTGTGGAGAGCATAAAAAATTCTAGTGTCTATTTAAAAGAGAGTTAATGACAGTTGTGATGAGGTCTTATAATGGTTTGCATTTATATATATATATAAAGTTATTTTAAAATCGATCACTATATCGCAAAGTTGTGGGAGACACAGGAATTTTCAAACCATTAATTTTATAGTCAAATGTGACCTTTGACTAAACGTATTATTGACCTTTTAGTTCCAAAAAGGCTATTACACACTTCAAAGTGTCTGATGCTATATGACATATTGATATTGTACTAGTATAAAATTAAAGCTAATTAAGCTAAAGACCTGAAAACATCTAAAAGCCATATCTTGGTAATATCAAGGGTTATATCTCCAAAATGCCTACCGGTAATTAAAGGAGCTTTATATGGTTATTCAACTTAGATTCCATTTTTGCTAATAAAAACATTTTAGAGAGTGAAAACCAAAAAGTGATGGCCCACTGACTGACGCAACAGTGAATTAACAAAATGCCTCACTTTGGGAAAATAAGAGATCATTAATTATAATGATGAAGTGGTTGCCAGGGTGATCATGTGTTGTTCCCTTATTCAAAACTACCCGGGTTTGTTTGCCACATCAGTCCTATCGATCCAAAATGTAATGAATCTTCATGAACTGTCAGAGACATTTTACATCATTTGTGGCAAAGGAAGCATTTACGGTATTATAATATTGTGACTACTGTGAATTTGAACACCACTACATAGTCTTCATCTAACCACTAAGCCTCACGGCCTAGGGCTAGGGAAAAGAAATTGGGTCTCTTTGAAATTTAGGTATGTACATGAAGTTTCACCCATTACAATTGCATTGAGAGTTGGTTTCCTTGATGATAACAATTATTTTGAACACTTGACAAAGCAGTGTTTAATGTTCAAATTTAGGCATGGCATAGGTACTGACACGCATTGCCAAATGCAACAAGAGACCGTTGGAGACGGGTGATGCTCCCCAAAGGTTCTTTTTGTCACAATATTGCACTAGATATTCAGATAAAAGAAAACGACGGGCATAACTTTGGACAAAATAATACGATGGATGGTTTAGCCACTTAAAAATTTCAAAGGGCCATAACTCTCTAAATAAATAATCTAACCAGAACCCACAAATAACATGCACATCTCCTCAAGGTAGTTATTAAGCTTCCCATAAAGCTTCATTGAATTCCAGTCAGTAGTTGGGGGGACAAGAATTACACTATACATGTATGTACAGTTTATAGAAAATTTCAAAGGGCCATAACTCTGTGAAAAATCATACGACCAGAACCGGCTGATAATATGCACATCTCTTGGTAGTGAAGCTTCCCATTAAGTTTAATTGAATTCCGGTCATTAATTGCTGAGAAATAGCCCGGACAAAAATTGTGCACGGACAGACACACGCACGGACAGACAAAGCGGCGACTATATGCTCACCCAATTTTTTTGGGGGGAGCATAAAAAATCTGGGAGGTAAAAATTCCATCAAAATAATTTATGAAAAAATATGAATACAAGAGAACCGCCTTGCGGGTGCAGACCGCTCATCTATTTTTCTTTTTAAAAGTGTAGGGACCTATCTCAATTTCAATCACAAAGGAGGGGGGGGTGGAGTGGAGAGGGGTGTATAGTGTGGGTGTGTGGTCATTTATTACATTTTCTTCCAAAAATGCAAAAAAAAAAAATATTTTTTTTTTAGGGGGGGGGGGGGGGGGGGGGGGGTGATTCTTGGGTGGGATGGTTGGACGGTATTTTAAAAAATAAAATAATAAAAATAAATATTTGTGTTTTTTTTAACAGGGTTTGAAAAAAAAAAACAAGACGTGTTTGTCAGAAACACAATGCCCCCTATTGCGCCGCTTTGAAAAAAAAAAATGCTTTTTTTCCACCTTTGACCTTGACCTTGAACTTCCACCACTCAAAATGTGCAGCTTCATGATAACGCCACTTTGAATTATTATTTTTTTACCTTGAAGGATGACCTTGACCTTGAAGAATGACCTTGACCTTCCACCACTCAAAATGTGCAGCTTCATGAGAACACCGCTTTGAAATTTTTTAATTTTTATTTTACCTTTGACCTTTAAGGATGACCTTGACCTTGAACTTCCACCACTCAAAATGTGCAGCTTCATGAGAACACCGCTTTGAATTATTTAATATTTTTTTTACCTTGAAGGATGACCTTGACCTTGCACTTCCACCACTCAAAATGTGCAGCTTCAGGAGATACACATGCATGCCAAATATCAAGTTGCTATCTTCAATATTAAAAAAGTTATGGCCAATGTTAAAGTTTTCGGACAGACAGACGCCATATATTTGACATTTGACCTTTCACCACTCAAAATGTTCAGCTCCATGAGAAACACATGCATGCCAAATATCAAGTTGCTATCTTCAAAAGTGAAAAAGTTATGGCCAATGTTAAAGTTTGTTTCGGACGGACGGACGGACTGACTGACATACTGACGGACAGTTCAACTGCTATATGCTAACCTACCGGGGCATAAAAATTATTTTTGGGGGTGGGGGATGGGTGGGGGGTAAGTGTGAGGGGCGGGGGATTCGGGGGGGGGGGGGGGGGGGTGGGGGGGGGGGTTTTAAGAGTTGTTTTGTCAAAGTATCAATCAAATCTAATCATAAATAAAGAAGTAATGGCAATTTTAGCAAAATTTAATAATTTGACCTTGAGAGTCAAGGTCATTCAAAGGTCTAGGTAAAATTCAACTTGCCAGGTACAGTACCCTCATGATAGCATGAAAGTATTTGAAGTTTAAAAGCAATAGCCTTGATACTATAGAAGTAAAGTGGATCTAAACACAAAATGTAACCATATATTCAAAGTTACTTAGTAAAAAAAGGGCCATAATTCTGTAAATATGACAACCAGAGTTATGCAACTTGTCCTTTACTGTCCCCTTATGATAGCATGCGAGTGTTCCAAGTATGAAAGCAATATCTATGATACTTTTGGGGTAAAGTGGACCAAAACACAAAATTTAACCAAATTTGTAAGTATAAAGGGCCCATAATTCCGTCAAAATGCCAGTCAGTTACATAACTTTGCCTGCACAGTCCCCTTACGATAGTTAGTAAGTGTTGCAAGTATGAAAGCAATAGCTTTGATACTTTAGGAAAAAAGTGGATCTAAACACAAAACTTAACCAAATTTTCAAGTTTCTAAGTATAAAAAGGGAACATAATTCTGTCAAAATGCCAGTCAGAGTTACATTACTTTGCCTGCACAGTCCCCTTATGATAGTAAGTGTTGCAAGTATGAAAGCAATAGCTTTGATACTTAAGGAATACAAGAGGGCCAAGATGGCCCTAGTTCGCTCACCTGAGAGGAGTCGGTTCATTCAATCTTTACCAAATGTCAAACTTAACCTAGATATTGTCCAGACAAATATCCTGGTCAAATTTCATCATTATTTCATCTGTGATTCATGATAAATGTACCTATGAAGTTTCATGATCCTAGGCGTAAGCATTCTTGAGTTATCATCCGGAAACCATTTTTCTAAGTTGAGTCACCGTGACCTTGACAGCCATTGTGTGAAAACGTTTTTTGGCACTGTGACCTTGACCTTTGACCTAGTGACCTGATAATCAATTGCAGACCTGTTTACCCTACCGATTGCTTCTCAGTAGTATGGAGGGCATCTCTCAGTAGTTTGGGGTTGTTGTCAGTAGTTTTAAACTTTTCAATCATTTTGAGCATTAAAACACCATGACTGGGTCACATATCAGTTTAACGGTACATAAAGCATTAGATGAATTTACTTGCTAATAATAAAATCTGTAAAGTAATTTTTTTTTGCTTTTATTTCAGGCTGTCAAGTAACCTTTTTTCAAAAAGTAGGAAAATATAGGAACTACTTTTGCAAGAAAAGTAGGAAAAAAGTAGGAAAAAGTAGGAACTTTTCCCTCAAAAGTAGGAATACATAATACTAATTTTTTAGACACAGGTCCAGGAAACATAGCTTGAAACAGAGCAGGAGTGCCATCACATGTTCTGTATGGATACCCACTTGAAGCTACCTTAAGGCCCCAAAAGATTTCAGCCTTTTGTACCTGTTCCTTATGTGATGAATGTACTTGCATACAGATAGATTTATCCCCACCACCCTGAGAGCTGCTTGGCTTTGGGGCACTTCCAAACAAACGCTTTTGTGAATTATCATGCATGTATTTCATGTTTTCCTTGTGTTTTTATCCATCTGCATGACTTATCAATTAATTAGCACCAGAATAACTAAAAGATGGACTTCATTCAGACAGTACAATATCTTGCAAACTCATTGCCAGTATCTTTCTTGCACCACGATCCAAGTGTTTTTTCACTGTTGTCCCACTTCTCCATCCATGAAGGGTTAAACTTTGTTTTCCCACTAGGCATTTTAGCACTTAGTGTATCTATGATAATTAAGTTTCAAGCAAAGCTACCCTGTTAAAGAAGTATACATGTAATTAGATGCTGTTCATTTTGGTGTATCATCAAGTAAGTGGTTAGAGGTCTTCTGTGTATCGAAATGGTAATATATTGTGCATGTTATATCCTTAAGCATGCCAAATATCAAGTTGCTATCTTCAATATTGCAAAAGTTATGGCCCATATTAAAGTTTTCGGACGGACACACAGACAGACAAACAGAAGGACTGACAGTACAACTGCCATATGCCACCCTAACGGGAGCATAAAAATGTATCAGGGCGTTTAGGCTCTGTGCATTTATCTTTAATTACTTAGCATGATGTACCTATGATATCAATAGAACATCATATCCGTTGTCATGTACACATGTAATACAGAATTTATTACATTATATTTGTAAATGATGAAAACTCTGCAAAGCATCAGTTTTATCTTTTTCCAATAACTTGTGTAATAAATTCCATATTACATAACCACTCATACAATACATGTATCTCTATATCTCTACATTCCAAACAGCAATATCATGTAAACATGCATAAGGTTTGGTCAAATTGTTGTCAATGGAAACAAAATAAAACTGGAATAAACAATGCTCTTGCATCACTGGGAACTGTGTAAGGTAGTGAAGTCTGCAGTGTACAAATGCTAAGGAAGTAAGCAAGGCACTATTGTTACTTCAAAAAAACTTGTCAATAATTTTAAAAGTTACATAAGAAATAAATATTTATGCTCCTGAAGAGGTGCTAGCAGACAGTCAGCATGGGTTGTCAGGTCTCATCTAGATGAATGCACATTAACAGGGATACAGTCATGCCATAGAATCATTTATCCTGCAAGTTTACTAAATAAACTCTTAAAAAAAAAAAAATTCTCCATTGAAAATGAAAAAGTAGGAATAGTAGGAAGATTTGGTAAAAAAATAGGAAAAAGTAGGATCCTGATGAAAAAGTAGGAAATAGTAGGAAAAAGTAGGAAAAAGTATGACCGCTTGACAGCCTGTTAAATATTTGTTACAGCCTGTGCCATTTGGATTGGGAAAATTAGCGCGATAAACCATGAAATTGGAAAAAATAGCGCGATAAACCATGAAATTGGGAGACATTAAGCATTATACATATGATTATAAGTAACAGATTTAAAATTGCTTTTAAGTGCATGTTTGACAGCATTTTATATTGTAAAGTGCTGCTTCAATGTCTTCTTACAATGAAGACAATATTTAGTTAATATCCATCCACATGCATATTAACCTTGCAATAATCTATAGATTCTTAAATACACCATTTGATCATTAGCTCTTTAAGAGTAGCTATTAATTTATTTCAGTATTTAAAAAAATTAAATATCATAAGGGGAAAACATAAACAAATATTGACAAACATCCTTTAGTGTTCTTGTTGTGTTAATGATGTATTAAATGGAGTTAAAATAATATATTTTATTTGTTTACCTTTCAATATCTTGCACTTGACAACCTCAGTTCAATGCTATTTCATTAAACTGTACAGCGTAACAAACATAATAAAGCAGAATATGCATATAAATCTGATTATACACAGATCCACTAACATATAAATCAAATCATGTTTGTCTCTTTCCATTTTCGAACGATACTCATCTTATTATAATATATGCTTTAACTTCGTGAGTAGACTAAACTCCAATTTTCCAACACTCGTTTCTGTGACGCACATTCACTGTGCAGATTTCCGATAAATATTTGTTTTTGTTTTTTTAAATCTCAAACGTAGTATGTTGCGTTAATTGACACACGCATTACATTATTCCATAATGACCATATGATATCCAATGTTAATTTGAATGGTATTTATTATTTTTGCCGTTAATCGCAATTTCTCGTCTGCTTGCCGCCATCTTGGACGTGTGTAAAAACAGGCGTGCTCATTCCCGATACATCGACTATCGTCGGTATTCTCCGCAATAGAGAGAATTGTATACTGGATAGCAACGTAAAATCGTATATATTCGGCTAAATTTGCGAACCAATACGCAAGTCAGTTGTCGTTTAGTGACGACTCAACAAGCTCGATCAGCACTTGTTCCCCGGGAGGCTTGAATTTCAACGTTTTTTACTACGCAAGCGCCAAAATGATTATGATTGATAAATTAACCGTTAAGACCGAAAATAAGCGAAAGTAAGATTAAAAACTGAAATTTGACCATTTTGATCGATGGATCCGTAGTTTTTCAGTACAAATCCGTTGTGCGTAGTTCAGCCAAATAATCCGTAGTAACTACGGCGAATCTGTAGAAGTAAACAGGTCTGCAATTGGGGTCATCTGCGAGTCATGATCAATATACCTATGAAGTTTCATGAACCTAGGCATAAGCGTTCTTGAGTTATCCAGAAACCATTTTACTATTTCAGGTCACTGTGACCTTGACCTTTGACCTACTAGTGACCTGAAAATAAATAGGGGTCATCTGTGAGTCATGATCGTTGTTTCATGATCCTAGGCATAACAGTGCGACGTTGATTTTTTTTTAATTTTACGTGTCAATTCACTTTTTTTTAATATTGTTTGTTTTAAAACTTTCCCGCACAGATAGTAAAATCCCGACTCAAACGATTCCCCAATACATCCGTTTAAACCCGACTCTATTACTGTATACTTACTTCTTTTCAAGTTTCTATTAATTACCCGATAATCCCGTTTTTGTAAATTACTTTCTGGTAAATATTTACGATAAAAGCTCTCGAATTATTTCTTGAACACAAACCTTGTAATTTTTCTATAGTATCAAATAAATTTTAAGTGACTATTTATAGATTTGATGAAATATTGCCTCTGAACATGCGTCAATCCACTGACGTGTTGTGTGCTTGTTAAATGCTAAATACATGCACAATACACATGGCGCGGCGTTGTACATGCTGCATAATTTTCGCGCTCTTTTTAATTGAGAAAAAGATTCGACACAAAGTACATTTGCACTGCTAATTTAAAGCAAGAATATTTTAACGTTGCTGTAACATTTACATTCGGAAGTGCGTTTCGGATTAAAAACGCGTTAACATCTACTTACGGGAATGGGTTTCGGATTACAAATTTAATTATTCCCATTTGAGATTTCAACAAATATTAACAGTTGGGTTATGAAATCAACGATAGTTTGTTTAAACACTTTACGAGTCGAATAAATGTTTTGACGGAATTATGCATGAAATTCACGTTGTCCACGAGGATTACGGCCGGTTGCCATCATCAGTCTTCTAAGTATCTATTATCGGACGAAACATTTACAAGTGTGCGTAATTAATTCAACGAAAATGTGTTAAAGTGCATTGCATGTCGAATAAATGGCAGAAAAAACGAGGTGAATCAGTTCTATAAATGGACATGATGAAATATACATGTACTAGAATAAAATTGTTATTGCATAGTTGTAACCGGGAGTTATTTGCACAACTTACTCGCTATAAGTAATTAATTGTTTAATACTTGCAATTAATTTCTTGTACTAATCATGAGTCATAGGTAACACTTGTTTACAGTAAAAAGGTGTGATGATGATGACCGAAACCGTCTTTAATGGACTGTACTGTACTAGTAACCGGTTTTATATTACGTAAATGGTTTAACTTCTTGCAAATCAAGCTGCGATAAACTCTTACTTCGTGCCCGACGTCAATCAAAAATAATGGTCGATAGTTAACTGCGCCCTAATAAGCATTCGTGTAACCGTTTGGACGATGAACATCACAGTTTGACGACTGGAAAGTTACCTGATACGTCCTTGTCAGCACTTAAATGACTGTGTAATGTGGCTATAACAATCGATACGAGCGTCTTATCAGTGGATTATCCATTACCACATGTGGTGTTTATGGCAATTACTTGTGAAAGTAGGAACCGAGTTCTCTTTTTAACAGGGAATATTGATACACTGATAGAGAAACCTTGATTTTGTTTGACAATCTCCACTTTCTTTTACTGAAAAATACACTGATCGGAAAATTTCAAGCGCCCCGGGGACTCTGATTTCGAAATACAAGCGCCCCGGCGAGGGATCGTTAAATGCCCTGTGGAAAGCCCTGCATAAGCGTTCTTGAGTTATCATCCAGAAACCATTTTACTATTTCAAGTCACCGTGACCTTTGAATTAGTGACCTGAAAATCAATAGGGGTCATCTTCGAGTCATGATCAATGTACCTATGAAATTCATGATCCTAGGCATAAGCGTTCTTGAGTTATCATCTGGAAACCATTTTACTATTTTGGGTCACCGTGACCTTGACCTTTGAAAAATTGACCTGAAAATCAATAGGGGTCATCTGCGAGTCATGATCAATGTACCTATGAAGTTTCATGATCCTAGGCCTAAGCGTTCTTGAGTTATCATCCGGAAACCATTTTACTATTTCGGGTCATCGTGACCTTGACCTTTAACCTAGTGACCTGAAAATCAATAGGGGTCATCTTCAAGTTATGTTCAATGTACCTATGAAGTTTCATGATCGTAGGCCTAAGCATTCTTGAGTTATCATCCGGAAACCATACTGCTTTGGGTCACCGTGACCTTGACCTTTGACCTAGTTAACTGAAAATCAATAGGGGTCATCTGCAAGTCATGATCAATGTATCTATGAAGTTTCATGATCCTAGGCATAAGCGTTCTTGAGTTATAATCCGGAAACCATTTTACTATTTCCGGTCATCGTGACCTTGACCCGTGACTTAGTGACCTGAAAATCAATAGGGGTCATCTGTGAGTCATGATCAATGTACCTATGAAGTTTCATGATCCTTGGCCCTCCCAGCAGCCATGTTATGCAACTGACCGGAACCCTTTTTGAACTCGACTCTCGTATCAAGGAAACAAATGTTCTGAGCAAATTTCATGAAAATTGGGCCAAAAATGTGACTTCTACTGTGTTCACATGTTTTCACTATATACATATAGAGAAAAATGCCCCGCCCACTGGCGGCCATGTTTTTTCACCGATCCCGACCATTTTCAAACTTGTCCGAGATATCAATAAAACCAATGTTTTGAACAACTTTCATGATGATTGGGCAAAAATTGTGACTTCTAGAGTGTTTACAAGGTTTCTCTATAGCCAAATAGGGAAAACTGCCACAATATACATATAGAGAAAAATGCCCCGCCCACTGGCGACCATGTTTTTTCACTGATCTCGAACTCGTCTGAAACATCAATTGAACCAATGTTTTGACCAACTTTCATGATGATTGGGCAAAAATTGTGACTTCTAGAGTGTTTACAAGGTTTCTGTATAGCCAAATAAGGAAAACTGCCCCGCCCACTGGCCGCCATGTTTTTCAACGGATCGGAACCACTTTTAAACTCAACCAAGATATCATTAAGACAAACATTTTGACAAAGTTACATGAAGATTGGGCATGAAATGTGACTTCTACAGTGGTTACAAGGTTTTTCTTTTTTTTGACCTAATGACCTAGTTTTTGACCCGGCACAACCCAGTTTCGAACTCGGCCGAGATTTCATTGGGAAAAAGCTTCTGACCAAGTTTCATGAAGATGGGACAAGAAATGTTGCCTCTAGAGTGTTTACTAGCAAATGTTAATGGACGGACGGACATACGACGGACAAAGACCGCTCATAAAAGCTCACCTGAGCAAACAGGTGAGCTAAAAATGGACCTAAACACAAAACTTAACCAAATTTTCAATTTTCTAAGTATAAAAAGGGCACATAATTCTGTCAAAATGCATGCCAGAGTTATCTAACTTTGCCTGCCCAGTCCCCTCATGATATTAAGTAAGTGTACCATGTTTGAATGCCATAGCATTGATACTTTCTGAGAAAAGTGGACCTAAACGCAAAACTTACCCAAAATTTTCAATTTTCTAAGTATAACAAGGGCACATAATTCTGTCAAAATGCACGCCAGAGTTATCTAACTTTGCCTGCCCAGTCCCCTTTATGATAGTTAGTAAGTGTACCAAGTTTGAATGCAATAGCATTGATACTTTCTGAGAAAAGTGGACCTAAACGCAAAACTTAACCGGACGCCGAAGCCAACGCCAAGGTGATGACAATAGCTCATTTTTTTTTTCAAAAAAATAGATGAGCTAACAAGATGTGTTTGTGAAACACAATGTCCCCCTATATGATGTTTGACCTTGAAGGATGACCTTGACCTTGTGAAGGATGACCTTGACCTTTCACCACTCAAAATGTGCAGCTCCATGAGATACACATGCATGCCAAATATCAAGTTGCTATCTTCAATATTGCAAATGTATTCATAAAATAAGCGATTTGGGCCACATATATTTGACCTCTGACCTTGAAGGATGACCTTGACCTTAGCCTTTCACCACTCAAAATGTGCAGCTCCATGAGATGCACATGCATGCCAAATATCAAGTTGCTATCTTCAATATTGCAAAAGTATTTATAAAATAAGCGATTTGGGCCACATATATTTAACCTCTGACCTTGAAGGATAACCTTGACCTTTCACCACTCCAAATGTGCAGCTCCATGAGATACACATGCATGCCAAATATCAAGTTGCTATCTTCAATATAGCAAAAGTTATTGCAAAATGTTAAAGTTGGCGCAAACAGACAGACAGACCAACGGACCAACAGACAGACAGGGCAAAAACAATATGTCCTCCACTATTATAGTGGGGGACATAAAAATAAGTTGAAACTTAGTAAAAACAAGGGCTGTTTGTAAAACATGCATGCCCCCCATATTGGCTGTCAGCTGTAGTGGCAGTCATTGTGTGAATACGTTTTTTGGCACTGTGACCTTGACCTTTGACCTAGTGACCTGAAAATCAATAGGGGTCATCTGAGAGTCATGATCAATTTACCTATGAAGATTCATGATCCTAGGAGTAAGCATTCTTGATTTATCATCCGGAAACCATTTTTCTAAGTTGAGTCACCGTGACCTTGACCTTTGACCTAGTGACCTGAAAATCAATAGGGGTCATCTGCGAGTCATGATCAATTTTCCTATGAAGTTTCATGATCCTAGGCATAAGCGTTCTTGAGTTATCATCAAGAAACCATTTTACTATTTCGGGTCACCGTGACCTTGACCTTTGACCTGAAAATCAATAGAGGTCATCTGCAAGTCATGATCACAGGTGGAAGTAATGTACCCAGGATAGTATTTTTCATATATATATTTTTAGGAGCCCAATATATTCAAATAAATATATAAAATCATGTTTAATGAGAAAAAAATTGACAAAGAGCCATGAAAAAAAAATCCCCATCCTCTGATATTGGAATCATAACAAGGTCATTAACTAGAATTTATCATAGACCTGTCTTCGCGGGCCGCAAAAATGTCAAAAGTAGCTTTAATCAAAAGCATCCATTGATCCTCCTATGGGCTATTGGACAACCTTTCAAAAAAAGTTCACTTTAAAAAAATCTGTCCAGCCGTTAACTCACAGTCGGTCGAAAACCGAGCAATATTTCGAGTCCGTTTGTCAACCCGAATAAATCTTCTACAGACTTTCAAACAAATATTTTTGAGTTTTTGCCCCTTAATCGATAGCTCGCGTCCTATTCCTTTGAAACAACGAAGCGTGTCAAATAATGCATGCATATGCAACCACTTACCCATAAAAACTAATTCCAAAAGTTTATATTTTCTTTGCAACAACTGTTTTAAGTCTAAATTTGATTTACTTGAAAACGAAAGTAGCCATCGCTCTTGAACCCGGCTTAGCAGTGAATTACACTGACAGAGCCAGGCACATAAATATCCAATCAACAACAACAACGATGTTTTAATAAATGTAAATAAATAAAAAATACTTATCATTCTGATTGTATTGGAATAAGTTTTGAGGGGTAAGTGGTTGCATATGCATGCATTATTTGACACTCCTCGTTGTTTTAAAGGAATAGGACGCAAGCTATCGATTAAGGGGCCAAAAACTCAAAAATATTGTTTGAAAGTCTGTAGAAGATTTATTCGGGTTGACAAACGGACTCGAAATATTGCTCAGTTTTCGACCGACTGTGAGTTAACGGCTGGACAGATTTTTTTAAAGTGACCTTTTTCTGAAAGGTTGTCCAATAGCCCATAGGAGGATCAATGGATGCTTTTGATTAAAGCTACTTTTGACATTTTTGCGGCCCGCGAAGACAGGTCTATGATAAATTCTAGTTAATGACCTTGTTATGATTTCAATATCAGAGGGTGGGGATTTTTTTTCATGGCTCTTTGTCTAAATTTTTTTCTCATTAAACATGATTTTATATATTTATTTGAATATATTGGGCTCCTAAAAATATATATATGAAAAATACTATCCTGGGTCCGTTACTTCCACCTGTGGTCATGATCAATGTCCCTATGAAGTTTCATGATCCTAGGCATAAGCGTTCTTGAGTTATCATCCAGAAACCATTTTACTATTTCGCGTCACTGTGACCTTGACCTTTGGCCTAGTGACCTGAAAATCAATAGGGGTCATCTGCAAGTCATGATCAATGTTTCTATGAAGTTTCATGATCCTAGGCATAAGCTTACTTGAGTTATCATCCGGATACCATTTTACTATTTTGGGTCACTGTGACCTTGACCTTTGACCTATTGACCCCAAAATCAATAGGGGTCATCTGCGAGTCATAATCAATGTACCTATGAAGTTTCATGATCCTAGGCCTAAGCGTTCTTGAGTTATCATCCGGAAACCATCTGGTGGACAGACATACAGAGGGACCGACATGAGCAAAACAATATACCCCCTCTTCTTCGAAGGGGGGCATAATATCGAAATCATTTTGAGTAATTTTTCTCAATCAATAAGACACCTGGCCCTATGCCCTAATATGGTTGAAAAAAACAAACACTAGAAATGCTAGATGGTTCTAACACTTTATAAACATTAAATTTTTTCTGTAATATTTACAACGCCTAAAATTTCTGGAAACATTCTTATAATGATATTTCATTTTCTTGAACTTACATTTTTGATAGCTTGGAAGCAGCTCCACCAGTGACCTTGGCAACTCGGGCAGTACCCAATTCCTAACAAAAGTAACACAGCAATTAGTAAAATTTTTAATAATGAATGAGAAAATTGGACCTAAACACAAAACTTAACCAGACACCAATGCTCAGGTGAGGACAATAGCTCATAATTAAAAAAATAAAATAGATGAGCTAAAAATGTGAAAAAAACAACAACACTGAGAACTAAGTTTACATGTAGTTTAAACTTATTTATTTCAGCTGGATTGCATAGAAAGTTTTAGGCTTATTTGAAACGCTCTCGAGTTCGTTTCCTGGGCCTAGAACCAGTACTTGGTGTCTATCAGGAAATCTAAAGAACGCTCCCTCAGTAGGGATCGAACCAGTGACATCCCGGTAACTAGGCGGACACCACATCCATTGCTCCATGGCACTGAGAACTATTAAAGATTAAATAATCTCTAAATTCCAAGACCTCTTGTTAGCATAAAAATCAATGTTTTTGAAAATTCTTTGTAAGCATAACTGCTAAAGCATTCACAATCTTAAAACTTTTACGTTTATATCAAACACTTGAACCAATTTCACCTGTTTTTTTTTTCTAGAAAAAGGGGAAGACGCTGGACGCTGGGTGAAAGGAGAAAAATAGTGCGCGAAAGAGACATATTTGGGGAAAAAATAAAAACTATTTATTTCAATGTCTATCACTCATCTATATAGGCATGTCTATAACTCATCTACAGAGGAATGCCTCTGTTCTTTTGGCAATTTAACAACACTGCGTTGGCTTCGAAAGTTGGATTTTTTTTCTACGTAAGCCAAGTGTCTATCACTATTATTGTGAGTTTCAAGTCTCCTAGAGGGATTGTCCCCTAATACAGCACCAGTTGTGACATAAGAAATGTTTGGGTCACTACTGGATCCAAACAGCTCACAATATTTACACACAAACTCATGTTAAGTTTAACTGATATAGCCATGGGTATCGGGATTTGTATACTAGGGCTTTCCTTTGACCCGAGCTCCCGGGTTTTGACGCTTGAAAATTACAGAATACCCTAGTTTGACTCGTGAGAAAATTACGTCATTCGTCACATTTGACCCGGGGGAATGTACCTACTTGCGTTAAAGAGATAAAAAGTTGTTAAGAGTAATCGATAATTGGCTTGGGGCGGAGAATCTTTTGGTAGACGCTAACCGTTATCGCCTGTTTCCAATCATTGAAGCACAAGTCCGCCCAGTAGGCGGAGTTTTGCCCATTGAGAAATCTAGTTATGGCCAATTAAAACACTGCTGGTTCGATGACGCGTGTACCAACGTTCCATTATTTATCTGAGCGTTTGTTATAAGCTGTTTGCAGAAACGACATGTATTAAACCCATTTAAACAGAGTGGACTCACCCGGGTCAGTTTTAATAATATCCAATATGTAATTATAATATCCATATCCAAAATATTTTGAGAAATACTTCCACAATATGTCAGAATGTGTTTCCAATGCTGAATACAGTGTACCCAACCCTGTTTTTTTCCATGTTTGCTCCGTTCAAAGACGCGCGAAAGTTATGCTGGCATATGTACTTTCTACAACGTCAATTTACAGGCTTTGCATCAGAGTTGCTAAAAATATTATTATTATTATACCGGATTTATATAGCGCCCTTTTCATGCAAGAGTGCACGTTCAAAGGCGCTTAAAATAACCATAGAACTGGTGTAACTGACAGTGTGGCAAAGTGACAAATTTGGATGCTGCATGTGCTAATTGATTACAACATAGGTGTAATAATTGACCATTTGAGACGGCAGAGAAAATCGGCGTGTTTGTGGCACGTCTCGGTAAAGATGGCACATGACAGGGGTTTTTTTTAGAGAAAGGGGAAGACGCTGGACGCTGGGTGAAAGGGGAAAAACAAAGAGTGCGAAAGAGAGATATTAGGGGAAAAAATAAAAACTGTTCATTTCAATGTCTATAACTCATCAAAAGAGACTTGTCTCTGTCCTTTTTGTTCTTAAACACATTTAACAGGTATTAAAGTCAAAGTCCTTAATAAAGTTGCAGGTGTATATCTAATAATGGGAAATGTTTTCAACTATATTTTTGTACTGGGGCCGGGGAACGATGTCAATTTTGTGATTTCAATTTCATGATGAATGGGTTGACGATCTTGAGTTGCTACAGTATTGGAAGGGAAAGGAGCGGCAGCTGCCGATTGTCTACTTTCACTTTCACAATGTTCGATGTTGATTACCTCGGAATCCTGCTGGGTTATAACGGTTTTCGATGATTCTTTCTTAAAAAATGCCTCGATGCGTTCAGTATCTTCCGAGTTCGAATGTTTTATTTTGTTTGTGTAAGAACGCTAATTGTGAGACATTTTTTTCTGTTTTCACGTTTATACCTCGGCTTGCACATAGCCCGGATGAAAATTCGACTGGTTTCCGGTAATTAATTGACGAAACCCCAATCTCGCGCAAGACCGGTATCCAGTAAAATAGTCACATGATTATTACGATTAGTTGCCTAGTTTACATGACGTTATTTAAGAGCTATATTTAGAATAACTGGGATTCCCAGATGTTGTGTTCGTCTGGAGAGAGAGCGCGCGAATTCGTTGTACATGGTGCAAATTAAATAATTGTCGAATGCCCCAAGGAAAAATAAACATTTCTTTGAGAGAAAATATTATATTTTGGTGAAAAATGATATTTTTGGTGGGGAAATTGTATTTTAAGGGGAAAAATTCTGGAAGGGGAAGACGCCGAATATCGGCGTCACTTTCTTAGTAAAAAAAACCCCTGCATGAAATAATTAAATCCGGATTTGAGCAGTCCAGGGTCGATTTTGAGATAAATGTAAATCCGATTAGTCAGTTTAAGGAGGTATTTTGATGGAAACGGCTGGCACTGACACAAGCAGTAACTGACGAAACATCTTCGCGGCACTGACACGAGCAGTAACTGACGAAACATCTTCGCTCCTTTCCGAAAACCGTACCATTCTACGAACGTTGCTAATGTCCGCCAACTATAAATTATCTATTAGCAAAGTAAAGCACTGCAATATCATGCTTAAAAAATATGTCAACTGAATTATATATTAATGGCATCAGGGATCATATTTTCCAGCATCATCAGTCGGTCCGGATTTAAACGGTGAAAAAGTGTCCGAAAATTTTTGTCCGAAATTATGACAAATTACGTTAAAATATATACCATTGATTTTGCCATTCATGAAGAGGGTATAATAATGTACAAGTTAAATTGCCTTAAGCATTTTTTTAAACGGAACATACGAGGTTTTCTCAATTGGTTTTATCATTAGCTATTTCATTGTTGTTTCGGTAACTGTTTTATCTGACTTTTCATCGTTGTCAATATTATTAATCTGTGTAAGTCTATACCGATGTTTTAAATCATTGTCGACTCGATAATAGCTTACACACATGCATTGAATCTAACAAATGTCTGTGCGTAGGTTGGCTACTGGCAATAATAAAACCAAATAGTTGAAAAACAATTCGTGTACGTTATAGTTTTGTGTTAAATAAACCACGGCCGATAGTTAAGATGCGTAGGGATTAAATCACGAGTGCGAAGCACGAGTGATTCAAAAACACGCATCTTAACTTCCGGTCGTGGGTAATTCAACAACAAACAATAAAGTACACGAATTATTTCGATTCTAACACGATTTTTACTAAAGATTTATACAATGTATATTATTTTTCTTGTGTACTATTTTATGTGAAGTTCCGCCCATAAAAATAACTTTCGGCTGTTCTGTCAATCAAAACCGCAACTTTCATTCATTTATTGCCGGATTATTACGCTGGTGGAAAATGTATCGGCATGTTTTGTTTAGTCACAGCGCGTGCTTTCAGTGTATAAGGTCCGCCGACAATTAATGCAGAATATCCGATTTTCTTCTTTGTTTATATGAAAGTTTACTGACTGTATCATGCATGAAATGCACAATTTCCACGAGGATAACATCGAGGTTTTAATCTCCGAAGTAACTGTCAACGATTTTATCGTGGACGAGCACACATTACGGACCGATAAGTGTGCTAGGTATAAGCCAGTGAAATTATCGATTGATATTGACACTGGGTTATTCAAGCTTGACTAATACACAACCGCGCGAATCTTCGTTGATTGGTGTCATACGCTGGTACTAGTCGGCTGACGTGCAATAGACTGGTCCTGACCGGTTTAGAGACTGCAGTGTATGGTTTATCACATCTTATCGAGATAAGAATGTAATAAGGGTATGCTAGCATGTTCACTGCGTAATCGATTTCATGACATGGGAATTTTAGCAAACAGAATCGGACCGACTCTTTGGGATTTTCAATTGGTCTTTCATGACCCCAATCGGTCTAGGACCGACAAAACCGAACAAAATATGATCCCTGAATTGCATATTTGCTAGGTTACTTATTACTGGCGTTCATTTTCTGCAGACAAACAAAACACATTTTATTTCATTCGCAAACGACTTAAATCTACCTGTTTTCGGACAGTCGTTTTAGGATATGGTATTTTGTCGATTTTAATTTATTCTAACGATCTTTATAACATTTATTATAGAATGACGCATACACATGCGGTGTTACGGATGGTCTGATTGATAAAATTTCGCAATGTACTCACCATAAATTGCACATAGAAAGAAAATAAAGAATAACAAAAAGCAAGGGCTCAAGGGGCTCTGTTCTCTATTCCATTTATCCTACGGTCTCTGAATCTCTGCTTAATTTTCCGTATTTCGAATTTGGGACAATTGACACCCCTGATATATATTATGTCACTACAAGTGCGAGTGTTTTTATCGTATTGATTTCACTATGCTCACAATGTATGTTTGCATTATCTCTTTTATTGACTGGAATATAAGAAATAAATGTTTAGATATTTGTAAATTTGTTACTTTTTATATATTATATCTCAGTAATTTGCCTTAAGTACAAAATATCATTGACTCTCCTGCGTTATTATTATGACTCATACAAATTTGATTTTGACTCTTGAAAATTTGGTCCCAAGAGTCATTGACTCTTAAGATTTGAGGTCTAAGGAAAGCCCTGGTATACTATACTTGAGAATTGAAACGACCATCACGTTTTAGTTGCGTTTCGTCTGGCTTGGAAAATAAAGTTGCAGGGGTAGATTTAATTATGGGAAATGTTTTCAGCTGTATTTCTGTACTGGGGCCGGGGGAAGATGTCAATTTTGTGATTTCAGTTTCCTGATGAATGGGTAGACGATCTGCCACAGAATGGAATCATGGTGCGGCAGCTGCCTATTGTCTACTTTAACTTTCAAAATGTTCAATGTCAATTACCTTCGAATCCTGCTGGGTTTCAATAGTTTTCCATGATTTATTCTTACAAAAATGTGTCTATGCGTTTAGTATTTTCGAGGCGGAATGTTGTTTTTTTCGTGTATGAACGCCAACTGTGAGACATTTTTTAATCTTTTCACGTTTACATCTTTGCTTTCACATAACCCTGATGAAAATTCAACTGGTTTCCGGTACTTTATTGACGAAATACCCTACACGTGCAAGACCGGAATCCAGTGAAATAGTCACGTGATTATTATGGTTAGTTGCCCAGATAAAATTTCCATGACGTAATTTAATTGCTATATTTAGAATCACGGGGGTTCCCAGTTTTGTGTGTTCGTCGGCAGAGAGAGAGAGAGCGAGATCTGTGTACATGGTACAAATTGGATAAGTGTCGACCGACTCAAAGGAAAAAAACATTTCTTTGAGGGGAAAATATTATGTTTTGGGGAAAAATGATATTCTTGGAGGGAAAATTGTATTCTTTGGGGAAAAAATTCTGATAGGGCAGGGCAGGGCCCTCACACTACTTCCGCATGGAAGATGGAAGGGGTCCGCAGCCCTTAGGAGGGGGAATTTTCGCGGCGTTTCCCTTTTTGGGGGATTTTTTTTACTTACTCTCTCATTATTACATTTGTACATGTTTGCACTATATTCAGGGTTGTCATTATGATTGTAAACAAAGGATTTTTTTGGAATAGTAACCGATTCGGCCGGGGTCAAGGTCCAGGGCAAGGCCCTGGTTGGGGGGTCAGGGGGCAAAGCCCCCGACCGCAAACGAATTCTAGACATTTTAGGGACAAAAAACTGTTATTCTCAGAGCATAAAAAGTTAAAATGAGGTATAGAAAGAATAGACAATTTTAAGATTTTTCACATTTTTACTATACTGTACAATGTAAAAACATGTTATATTGATAGATCATTGCATGTTCCATATCCATTACCCGATAATCCAGTATTATTAAGATTTCTTTTTTTCAAAACCAAATAATGGCCAATATTGACGATGAATGTCGTCCGCCATTTAACGCAAGTGCATATACAAATTGAATTGTGGGATTGGGGAATTCCCATTGAACATGCGTGAACACGCGATTTGAGAGCACTGAGAACCGTTTATATTTAGTAGTAACAAGGAATCAACGACTCGATCTAAACTTTTACGTGTACCTCCTTTCAAAAAAGTTTGAAAAAGTAAAAGTGAATTTCTGAGATTTAAAACGCGTCTTTCTTTAGATTTTACCGAGTACTTTTCATTCCGGATCGTGATATAATTTGTCAGGTCATTCATGCATGTAGACCTATAATAATTATGTATGCATAGTTTGGCAATCTCAAAACACGTTATTTACCTACTTATTACATTATGCGTTATGGCAATTTGTATATCAAAATGCATTATTTAATTGAAGTATTTTCAAATGCGTATACTTAAATGTGTTATCCGAAGTCATTTTCAGATTTCATTATTCACGGAAAATGAAGAAAATTCTAGCAACAGAGACACATTTCTCGTGTTTTTCAGGTACAGATGAAAATCCTGCCAGGCTTCCTGAAAAGGCCGGACCTCCGGTCTTGTCCGGCAAAATTGTTTATGGTCCGGCGAAGTTTCTAATATTGCCGGTCCTTATGACAGGCCAAACAAAATATGACTTAATACCGAAAAGTCTAATACTTGCCAAAAGAACGATTACATCCGATTGGAATCACTCTTTTCGTGAGTTTTGAGCCTTTTTGTCATTAAGAACACTAACGCATTACTTGTTCCTAAGAGTACTCTGCCTTTCTTGTTGTTTTTCGAAAACGTCAATTTCATTGTTCCGACATATTACCATCTATCCAAACACAAAGGTTGTAACAAAAGACTACACATGAAAAAAATGCTTATACAAATGATCGAAATTGTCAAATTTGAAGTTGTCATCATCATATATAAGAAATGTTTTGCTTTATGTATCGTCAGAACGCATGCAATAACACGGAAATGTGCTTTTATCAGTGTAATATCGCATTATCTTTTTATTTTTGATAATATAAAACAGATAGTTTTGTAAAAGATATTGTACGGAGAATATATAAGAGTATATTTTGTACAAGTTGACTTCATAATTACATATTATATTGAATGAATCACATATTTTAAAATTACAGTGATTTACATTTGCGTAAGAGCACATAATGATTTGATGTTATATGTTCCAAAATCAATTATTTATAGTCATCCAATACTTATACACAGGCTGCACATTGCAATAAATATGAGTTAAACTTTACCAAATTCTTCAGTAATAAACTCACGCTGTTCGGTCAGGTGAATTTTTGTCCGGACAGGCTTACTTTTCCATCAGCCTGTCCTGTTGACAGGCACTGTTTGGGACTTTTCAGGAAGCCTGCATGCTAAAATTAGACTTCATGTATAACGTCACGTCATTCTTCCTCGGGGAAAGCGTGGACTTTTATATCTAGATGCTGAATAACAACTTCGTAGGGCAGAGGTCGCTAATATCTTTTATTTTGGTAGAAAATCGAAGAGCATTTTTTAATATGTGGAAACCTTTTCTCTCACTAAAAAACTAGTTAATTACGCTCTACAGTGCTACATTCGTTGAGCTACGATAAGTAATAATCTGTGAAATGTACAGCTATTTGATACAGTTTCACGTGGGGTCGGCGTGTATTCGGGCGTGTATTCGGCTGCCTGAGTGCTGATTGGTTTACGTGCTTACCAAGAAGAATTTGATTGACAGCTGGAAAAATCAATATTGGCCACTCGCTGAGAAATTCATTGAAAACAGTAGCTCTTAGGCGGAGTTAATGGACCGACTGAATGACCGGGCTTCGCTCTACTATACTACGGTTATTCCTCGTCAATTATTGTCGGTTTGCGTGATCAAAACTTCCGATCGCATTTTTTAAGATTCGGGCAAAACAACCGATTTTCTGGCGATTTTAACCGATGAATTCGATTGGCAATCGGTTAATAATGACAACCCTGTATATTCATTGCATTTTTCATAATTTAGTATGTTTGAAAGATTAAATTGAAATAGAATTGAGATATAATAATCATGAGACACATCTTTCTATTAAAAAAAAATAAAAATTTTTTTTTTTTTTTTTGGGGGGGGGGAATTTTTCCCCCCAAAAGGGGAAAAAAATATACTTTTCAGGTGGGGGACTGCCACCGAAATTCGGCGGCAGATTTGATAGATTGAGGGCCCTGTAGGGGAAGACGCCGAATATTGGCGTCACTTTCTTAGTAAGAAAAACCCCTGTTCACTAAATCATGAGTTAATATTAATGCATTACAAAACATTAAACCCTGACAACGAATCCAAACACATTTGATTCGACAACAAACTTACAGTCTTCAGATCGAAGAGCTGCTTCTGCAAGTCTTCCTTTTTCTTGCCTCGAAGTTCCTTCGCCTTTACTTTAGTTGTGGCCTAAAACAATGGATTTGTAATGTTCTGACAGCAGTTCTAATGAGCACACACAAATCTGAACTTGTAAGTAAGAATATGGTGGGAACATTACAAGCCATGGGTTAATACAACAGTGTTTACTCTCATTTTAGATATACCAACCCCATGTTATGAATAGTAATATGAATACAGTTTGTAAAATTGCATAAAAACACAGTTAAATAAAACAACATTCACTTTAAGAACTGCATATACTATACGTTTACAATATTACACATTATAAAACAACCCAAATAAATGGATGTTGTTGGATATTATTGTGGACTATTATTTTTTACCATGTTTAATGGCGGATGTGACAGTCAGAAAGGGAGATAAATAGGGTTTAAATTCGCATTTAAAGCTGTCAATTTATATCGACGAAATTTCGAAATACGATTGTTTTTTAAGCAATTAAAAAAAATATTGCGTGCTTAATGTTAAAATAATATTTATTTGAAGGGTATTTAATAATAAATACGCATCATGTAAAGTCAGAATCGAGGAAGCATTTGCACTTCCGGGGTGTGAGTGTTCAAGTAAAGTTACGTTTACTTTTTCAACAAACAATGTCGAAGACGGTGAACTCTACAAAGTTCAGGAAAGTCAACATAGATGATTTTGATCCTGAAAAATACGCAGATGACACAGAAGAAGGCGAAGAACAAGGACCAAGCGAGGCAGAAGTGAACACCTTGTTGACTCAATATCCTTTTAGCATGATTGATTTTTGTTTTCTTTCTTTTTCTGTACATTTATTAAACTTTTGTAATTGTAAATATATATGGTAAATCAAATTTAATTAGCAATTATTAGCATTCTTAAAAATGAAATTATGGCTTTTATTAGAGCCTTTGACCATTTTTGCTATGGCCGCTCTGGGAGTCCATATACACCGCTTCATAAACACAATCGCAGTTCTGCGCAGAGGTTCCCTGCACATAACTAAACAGACGTCGTTAGTAACCAATTAAGGATAGCAATGAATAAATGTCAAAAATACATTAAATGTACCTGAATGGTAGTGTACGGACGTTATCCTTTGCAAATTGCATGCAACCTAAAAACACGATGATGTTTCAATACAATATTCTGGCTGACATTTTTATGTTTAAATTTCTAACAGTATAATTATTCAACATCTGTTCGATATTGTCCTCAACTTAGGCTGCATCATGAAAAGGTGGCCCTGAATTTATTTGAGCCTTGTTCTGAGAAAACTGGGCTTAATGCATGTGTGTAAAGTGTCATCCCAGGCCATCCTTAAAAATTCTTTTGTTTGGCATAACCCGACCGACCCACTAAAATTGGCCCGACTGAATTTTTTTTTGTTACCAGGGTTTTTTTTTACTAAGAAAGTGACGCCGATAATCGGCGTCTTCCCCTACCAGAATTTTTCCCCTAAATCTACCATTTCCCCTCCAAAAATATAATTTTTCACCAAAATATAATATTTTACCCTCAAAGAAATGTTTTTTTCTTTCTTTTGGGAAGTCGACACTTATCCTATTTGTACCATGTACAACGATCTCGCTCTCTCTCTCTCCAGACGAACACTCAAGTCTGGGAATCCCAGTGATTTTATATATAGCTCTTAAATTACGTCATGGAAACCGGGCAACTAATCGTATTAATCATGTGACTATTTTACTGGATTCCGGTCTTGCACGAGAAGGGTGATTCGTCAATTAATTACCGGAAACCAGTCGAGTTTTCCTCCGGGTTATGTGAAAGCCAAGATGGGTATAAACGTTAAAACAGAAAAAAAGTCTCACAATTGGCGTTCATACACGAACAAAATAAAACTTTCGGACTCGGAAAATATTAATTGCGTTGACGCATTTTTTAAGAATGAATCATCAAAAACCGTTGAAACCCAGCAGGATTCGGAGGTACATGTAATCAACATCGATTAATACTGTCGGATTATTGTGAAAGTGAAAGTAGACAATCGGCAGCTGCCGCACCTTTCCCTTCCAATACTGTAGCAGATCTAGATCGTCAACCCATTCATCATGAAATTGAAATCACAATATTGAAATTGTTCCCCAGCCCCAGTTGAAAACATTTCCCATTATTAGATCTACCCCTGCAACTTTATTTAGGACTTTGACTTTAATATCATACTTGTTCATGTGTTTAAGAACAAAAAGGTCAGAGACATGTCTCTTTTTCTAAAAAAAAACCTGAAGTCTGTAGGCGAGTTATAGACATTGAAATGATCAGTTTTTATTTTTTCCCCAAATATGTCTTTTTCGCGCTCGATTTTCCCCTTTTACCCAGCGTCCAGCGTTTTCCCCTTTTTCTAAAAAAAACCCCTGGTTACTTTAAAAAAAAAAATTTTTTTTGCTCGCCGAAACTTCTTTCCGCAATTTTTTACCTTTCCGGTTATTTGTGTCATTTAATTGAATGCTCTTTCAATGATATCTAGAATAGCAATGAATAAAACACGTACCGGTATTTATTTGAGTCGCCTATTTATTTGACATATGCATATGCGATTAATTAGACTTTAAATACAATTAAACTGCAGAGATGTGTAATATTATCGCCATATAACTAATCACTCTTTAATTCAGTTCGGAAAATATTCGGTAGAAAGATAAAAAGTGGTCAGCTTAGAAATATGTATTGACGGGTATTGTCACTTTTTTGTTTCATTTGCTTATCTCTTTATACGACTTTCCGACCGGTCGCTATTTTGGAGGCAGAAGGCAATATTAAATGTGTATTCAAATTATACAACATTTGCGCATGAATGATCCAATATTATCCGATAGCTCCACCCGTTCTCGCGTTTCATTCGACAACGTCATGTCATGTGTAAGCGAGCTCAATGCTGATTGGCCAGCTACCAAGTGCACTTCATTAACAATAAGGTCAAGCAATGTCTAATCGTACAGACCGGGTTTCGTTAACTGTTCGAATTGCGAACAATTTCATTGAAACAAAAAGACAAATATAGAAAACCAGTCCGGATTAAAATGGCGGATGTTTTAAACCAAATTTTACTAGATTTTTGCAATTTAGATTTTTGAGCCAAATTCTCAATAGTTTCGCAAATGACTCAAATGGCGAACGACAGCGCGAGCATTGCGAACGAGTTATTATTGGAATAAATGCTCACTATTACAGGGCTCGTGCTGTCGTTCGCCATTCGCGAAAGTATTAAGAATTTGGCTCAAGAAAAATATAATTTGTGAATATGCTTAAATCTCGTTAAATTTCTTTGAAAACATCCACCATTTTAATCCGGGGTGTTTTTATGTTCCCTTTCGAAGAAAAGGGGGCATATAGTGATCGGACTGTCCGTCTGTCTGTCCGTCTTTCCGTCACACTTGGCGTTTAGTTTTCGAAAAATGCTCATAATTTCTATTTCCCATGAGATATAACCTTCATATTTGGTATGCATGTGTATATGGACAAGGCCTTTCCATACGCACAAAATTTGTTACCCCTGTGACCTTGACCTAAGGGTCCGCGTTTAGGTTTCGAAATCTGCTTTTAGGTTTCGAAAAATGCTCATAACTTCTCTGTCCCTTGAGATATAACTTCATATTTGGTATGCATGTGTATATGGACAAGGCCTTTCCATACGCACACAAATTTTGACCCTGTGACCTTGAACTTAGGGTCCGCGTTTAGGTTTCGAAATCTGCGTTTAGGTTTCGAAAAAAAGCTCATAACTTCTATCGAGCGTTTATAGCGGGCATATGTCATCCTATGGTGACAGCTCTTGTTTTAAACTATTTTTAGCTCATCTATTTTTTGAAAAAAAATTATGAGCTATTGTCATCACCTTGGCGTCGGCGTCGGCGTTGGCGTTGGCGTCGGCGTCCGGTTAAGTTTTGCGTTTAGGTCCACTTTTCTCAGAAAGTATCAATGCTATTGCATTCAAACTTGGTACACTTACTTACTATCATGAGGGGACTGGGCAGGCAAAGTTAGATAACTCTGGCGTGCATTTTGACAGAATTATGTGCCCTTTTTATACTTAAAAAATTGAAAATTTTGGTTAAGTTTTGCGTTTAGTTCCACTTTTCTCAGTAAGTATCAATGCTATTGCATTCAAACTTGGTACACTTACTTACTATCATGAGGGGACTGGGCAGGCAAATTTAGATAACTCTGGCATGCATTTTGACAGAATTATGTGCCCTTTTTATACTTAGAAAATTGACAATTTTGGTTAAGTTTTGTGTTTAGGTCCATTTTATTCCTTAAGCATTAAAGCTATTGCTTTCATACTTGCAACACTTACTAACTATCATAAGGGGACTGTGCAGGCAAAGTAATGTAACTCTGACTGGCATTTTGACAGAATTATGTGCCCTTTTTATACTTAGAAAATTGAAAATTTGATTAAGTTTTGTGTTTAGGTCCACTTTATTCCTACAGTATCAAAGCTATTGCTTTCATACTTGCAAGATTTATGAACTATCATAAGGGGACCGTGCAGGCAAAGTTATGTAACTCTGACTGGCATTTGAACGGAATTATGGGCCCTTTATACTTAGAAAATTGAAAATTTGGTTAAGATTTATGTTTTGGTCCACTTTACCCCTAAAGTATCATAGATATTGCTTTCATACTTGGAACACTCACAAACTATCATAAGGGTACAGTAAAAGGACAAGTTGCATAACTCTGGTTGTCATTGTTACGGAATTATGGCCCTTTTTTGACTTAGTAACTTTGAATATATGGTTAAATTTTGTGTTTCGATCCACTTTACTTCTTAAGTATCAAGGCTATTGCTTTCAAACTTCAAATACTTACATGCTATCATGAGGTTACTGTACCTGGCAACTTTAATTTTACTTTGACCTTTGAATGACCTTGACTCTCAAGGTCAAATTATTAAATTTTGCTAAAATTGCCATAACTTCTTTATTTATGATTAGATTTGATTGATACTTTGATGAAACTACTCTTACCTGACATACCACAATAGACTCCACCCAAACCATCCCCCGTGCCCTCCCCTCCCCCCCCCCTCCCCCCTCCCCCCCCCCTCCCCCCCCCTATTTTATTTTTATTTTTATTTTTTTTTTTTTAAGATCATCTCACAAATGACCACCACACCCTCACACTATACCCCCACCCCCCCCCCCACCCCACCCCCCCCCCAATTTTTTTTTTTTTTTTTTTTTTTAAGATCATCTCACAAATTACCACCGCAACCCTCACACTATACCCCCCCCCCCATTTTTTTTAAAAAATGGTTATGTTTGAAATACCGTCCAACCATCGCACCCAAACCCCCCCCCCCCATCGCCCCCCCCCCAACCCCACCCCCCCCCCCCCCTATTTTTTTTTTTTTTTTTTTTTTTTTTTTTTTTTAAGATCATCTCACAAATGACCACACACCCTCACACTATACCCCCCCCACCCCCCCCCCACCCCACCCCCCCCCCCCAATTTTTTTTTTTTTTTTTTTTTTTTTTTTTTTTTTTTAAGATCATCTCACAAATGACCACCACACCCTCACACTATACCCCCACCCCACCCCCCCCCCCACCCCACCCCCCCCCAATTTTTTTTTTTTTTTTTTTTTTTTAAGATCATCTCACAAATTACCACCACACCCTCACACTATACCCCCCCCCATTTTTTTTTTAAAAATGGTTATGTTTGAAATACCGTCCAACCATCGCACCCAAACCCCCCCCCCCCCCCATCGCCCCCCCCAACCCCCCCCCCCCCTGATTTTTTTTTTTTTTTTTTTTTTTTTTTCGCTTTTTTTGGAAGATAATGTAATAAATGTCCACAACCCCACACTATACACCCCTCTTCACTCCACTCCTCCCTCCTTTGTGATTGAAAATGAGAGTCCCTTCACCTTTAAAAAGAAAATAGATGAGCGGTCTGCACCCGCAAGGCGGTGCTCTTGTTCTCTTTGTTTCCATGAACAATTTGAAGCTCATATGGTAGCTGGCCAATCAACATTGAGTTCGCTATCGGGTAATATTGGGTCATTCATGCGCAGATAATGGAATACACAATTGATATTGTCTTCTGCCTACAATATAACGGCCGATGGCAAAAGTCTTATAAAAAATAAGCAAATGAAAAGAAGCGTAACACTCAGTACATTATTTTTAAGCTGATCACTTTACAAATGTCTACCAACTATCGATCTGAATTAAAGGATGATAATTAAATAATTAGTTGCAAATCGAAGATGTTGCAGCTTTCGGTTCTTGATTGAAATTAAAATGTTATAATTACTTTGTTGTTTTTTACTCACAAACTATGCTATAGTAAAGTAATATGTCAACCAAATAGTATATTAATTACGTATTTGCTAGGTTACTTGTTTTCATTTTCTGTAGTCAAACGATATGCACATTTTATTTCATTTGCAAAATGCGTACAATTTTTCGGACTGTCGTTTTCGGATAAAGTAATTTTCGTCTAATATATTAAATTTTCGAAGTTCTTTATAGAAAAAATTGACTTACGAATACACGTGCGGTGATACGGTCGGTGCAGAAAAATCTTTACCAATTTCCTTTCATGAGGCAGAAGACTTGGAGCTTTATTTGATAACTACCTTTCAGTTTGGTATATGTCGGAGTTCAATGTCAGAAAAAAAAAATACTAAAAAAAAAAAAATCCCTACCTACCTACCCACCCAAATGAACCTGGGTCGGGTTATGCCAAACAAACAATTTTTAAAGGATGGCCTCCAAGATAAGCCTGTGCAGTCTGCACAAGCTAATCAGGGACGAAACTTTTCGCCTAAACTAGATTTTCGGTAAGGAGGTTGATTTAAAACCAGTGTTAAACAAGTTCTTCTTGATTAAACAGGTACTTACTTAACCTCAGAATGTGGTTTGATTATAACATTATTTTTTCTGAAACATATTAATGTAGTGTTTGGTATGCTATGACATATTTTGAGTTGTGTTCCTTAACTCTCTACCACGGGGAAAAATGAACAGGCTCTGGATGTGATATTACGCAATGCTCCAGTTGCTTCCAAAAGCCAAGCAGTAAAGGTACACTTTTTTTGCTTACAACTGGTGCACATTTTCTTAGAATGCAACATTTAAACCAGAGGGGTAAGTTATTGAAAAACACAAGAACATAATTTTTCGATACTTTTCATACTGTGGTGACAATGACTATTATTATAAATACCTTTTTTAATGATATGACAGTAAATAACTTATTGTAGCTTTGTAAATACCTAACCTCAATCAAATCTCTTCAATGGTCAATAAAGTAATTTAAATAAAAAACAGATGTTGTGGAACCATAACTTGTTAGATAGTATAACCAAAATAAAATTAAATGAAATGGGTTTTTTAATTTTCTTTTAAGAAGTGCTTAAGATGAGATATTGTGATCACAATATGTCTGGCGTCCGTCAGGTGTATTTTGTGCATGCGTTGTGTCACTTTAGTTTGTAAGTTATAAACCTAACAGCTTTTCAGACAGGTTACAACTCAACTAAAATATTTTTTGATCAAACTTCATTTTGTAGATACCTTATAATACTAAACCCTTACTTGGGATTGCAAATAAGATGGGTGGGTTCAATATCACTGTTACTAAAAATAGCAAAAATGGAGCAAATATGCTTCAAGTGTTTTTAAAAAAAGGGAGCTCTTCATGGCAAGCATTTAACAATAAGTGTAAATTGAAGTTCAATGAGCACTTTAGTGCCATCATGGTCCTCTTGATTAATTGATTTTGTATGTATGTTCAATTGGCAGCATTTTATTAACATTCTTATCTGTCATTTTAGGACAGAGCAGTAAATCTAGCAATTAGAGTGCTGACCACATTTAAGGCGGCAGAAATAGATGGAGCAGTAAAAAAACTTGACACTCAGATGTTGGATGTTTTAATGAAATACGTGTACAGAGGATTTGAATTTCCTTCGGAAGGTAGCAGTGCATCACTTTTGACATGGCATGAAAAGGTATAAAAAGGAAAGGTTACATCATATAAAATTTGGGTAGTGCTTTGTGAAAAGGGGGTTTAATGCATGTGCTTAATGCAGTCTGCACAGGCTAATCAGGAACAACACATTCCGCCTAAACTGGATTTTTATGTCCCCCACCACTATAGTGGGGGACATATTGTTTTTGCCCTGTCTGTTGGTTTGTGTGTTTGTTTGCGTCAAACTTTATCATTTGCCATAACTTTTGCAATATTGAAGATAGCAACTTGATATTTGGCATGCATTTGTATCTCATGGAGCTGCACATTTTGATGGGTGAAAGTTGAAGGTCAATGCCATCCTTCAAGGTCAAAGGTCAAATATACAGCTTCAAAGCGGCGCAGAAGGGGACATAGTGTTTCTTACAAACACATATTGCTTAGAAGATACTTTCTTTACTGGTAAACAGAAAATATCATAAAAGCAGAAAGTGTCCTCCCTGATTAGCCTGTGTGGACTGCACAGGCCAATCTGGGACGACACTTTATGCACATGCATTAATTCCCCTTTTCACAGAGCATGGCACATTTTGCTTAATTTTTTTACCAGTAAACCTGATATGAGAACTGTTTTTAATCTAAACCTTTTAAATTTCATTATGTAGCTACCTGGGAACTAAGTAATTTTTCACAACTGTATTATAATTAAAAGTTGTTTTTTTTTGCAAAATATATGGCCTGGACCAATGTTCCAGCTGTTCCATTCATTAACAAAAAAAGACAATCAGAATAGTTTTATTGCTTTTCTTGTAGTTTTTGATTGTTCGCTTATTGATTCTGTCCCTGAATGCCACCAGTATTTAATGAATTATTTCCAATCATTGTACAACAATCATTTACCACTATGTTCATGAGCCTTTTTGTGGCATTTGCAGGTGTTTGATGTAGGTGGATCAGGCTGTATAGTGCGTGTCCTGACTGATCGGAAACACGTGTGAAAGTAGAGACGTATCTGAAGGCTGGAAGATCTTTTTATGACTTTAGACTAACTTGAATGATTAACAAGATAACTTTTATGTACTCGAAATGTTAAGTGAATGTCTTTTCACATTTTGGCTAATGTGCTTTGTTAAATCAGCTTTAATGCAGCATTAAAACTATTTTTAAACAAGGCATAAAAGAAAACATCCTGCATCTCTTTTTCTAAATTTTTCATGTTGTTTTGATTGAAAACTGGTTTGTCTATGGAGAAAAATGTTGTCATGTATATCCTTTTTGTTTATAAAAAGTACAAATGTAAAAAACACGTATTAAAACTAACATTTATTATCCATATTCCCTCTGTCTCTGCAGAATTGCGTCAGTTCTTGCATATGTATGTATTATTAAACATATTGTGTAACACTGCAAGAAATGGTCCAGAAACTGCTGGCAAACCACAGTCATTCCATGGCAGATTGAATATTTCAATCAACATCTATTTGTTTGATTGTTGAAAACGTTTTGTATTTTTATGCAATACACATGTACTATGTTCTTACATTTTATATAGTCATATATATTAAATCTATGGGAAATGTTGATTTTTTTTTGTTAGTCATAATTATTTAACTTTTTTTGCCTTGTCAGTCTATGAATGGTGGAAGGGAATATAAAGTGTTACCCCTGACCATGGGTCTGTTTAAACATAGATGTGTCCATCCAAAGTCAGAGGACGTTCATATGATATGTACTGTCTAATGAATTTTCTCGTTTGTGCATTCAGTTTTAGTCTCTTGCATAAGAAAATGTGTATGGTACTACAGCAGCAAAATTTAAACAGGTGCCTCAACACTTACAAGTTAACAAATTTAAAAAGAAAACAAGTCAAGACACAAGCATAATTGCTTGTGTAAATGGTAAGTTGTTTTGAATGTTCTTGTCCAAAATGCGGATAAACTTCACAAAGTTGCAGGAGGTTTGAAATTACACATTCCCAAAGTTTTGCCCAGAATTACCAATTTGTTCTTGAAGAATGAGTAAGCAACATTTTAAACAGATACTATTTCCAGGCAGACACATTCTTTACTTAATTTCAACATATTATTTATTTGTTATTTAATAAAATAGCCCAAGCAGTAAAATAGCTCTGTGTATGTATGTGTAAGTGGGTGATTTATGTCAAAGTGGGACACACACCATTAGTAAATAACAGACTTGTGGTTCTTTTTTGACTAGAAAATTATTTTTATTTAGTTTGTTTCTGTCTTCAGCTGGATCTCCAATAACATATGAGCCACAGCCATGAAACTTACCGCTGTAGTTCCTAATGAAATGGGTCGGGGTCACATGCAAGACTCATAACCCTAGGTCAATGTCAGATAGTGAGGTCAAAGATCACACATTTGATAAACTGTTAAAAGATAGGCCATAACTTAATTATGTATTAAGGTATTTTCTTTTGACACATGAAAGACCCAGATCTTTTGGGTCAAGGTCACACATTAAGATCAAATGTTACACATTTTGATTAAATATGCCTTCTTTTGTTAAGATTCAACCATACATCAAGGAATTTCCAAATCCATGATGTACTTGTTCATTGTTATCAATGAGGCACATAAAAGACTGTGTCCAAGGTCACAAAATGTTTATTGCACACTGCTTTTTAATAGCAGAGCTATCACCATTTCTTTCTTAACAATATATTTTAACAACCTTTTTTGTAGATTAAATTATACATTTAAATGAGTAGCTGAGTAAAGCGCAATAATTGTCTTTCCAAACCATCTGATAATAACACCACCTTTTAATAGTATCCTTTGTTATTATTAAAGGAAAATTCTGCTTTATTTGGGATTTTTAAATGCAGAGCTTAATTTCAAAACTGCCTTTTTTGTTGGATTGCAAACAACGAGGGTTAATACCGTGTTCTGAAATCATATTTATTAAGCTGAACTATTAATCAGCAAACTAAATTGTTGAATCGTTTATGCCACAGATTTTAATTCTTTAACTACATCCATTCACAAATTGACATAAAATGTAAATATAAATTATTATGTTAAATTGAGTAATTTTGAACGGATAGAAACAGTAAATAAACAATTTTTTAATTATACATGTCACGGAAGAGTATTTCTGACTGGTTAATCTCGTTCTTTATGTGCTACGTCATAGTGACATGGTATTTTTCACAGAACAGGTCATTCAAAATCTGAGGCTTTTAATATATTAGGGCAAAGAAAACTACTGCTGATCAATACCTATAGTTGGATGTCGAGAGTCAAATTCACTATCACGGGTCTGTTGTATAACCTCTTTGATAGTGCTTGACTGATTTCAGGCTTGAATAGCAAGGAAAAATCACTGAAATGTCTGGGAAACATACATGTATATAGGTTTACAACAGGCAGCGGCGATTGCTCTTGTATTCTTGCCCAGGGTGTGCTTCAAGCCTTGTATTATGAAAGACTTATCGTAGTGTATGTTTATAACATTTGCTTGTTTCCAGAGTTTATCCGACTGAAACCTCTTAGATACATTCATCTTTTGCGTGGGAACTGGTTATGAGCTTTGTCGAAGTTGCGCACTAGTTTAGCTTTTGCGGTTTAAATAGCCAACCCAACTTAATTTAGGTTAAAAGCTCTGAATAAGCTGGGGTAAAGTGGTAGGTAAAATAGACATAATTATCCAACTCTTCATTGCACTGATAACAATAAAACAGTATAGTGTTAAGTTTGTTACAATTCTCACTTGTCAATTTATAAAACGATGAATAGTTCAACAATAACTATACTATAGACAAGGACCGAAAAGTGAAAATAGGTCACAGCCAAACATCAAATGCACATTTAGTGTTCGATGTTCAGATTATAGACTGGGTGACACCGTATGCACTGCTAGGCTACACGTATTGTATTCACAAAAGCTGAAAGTCAACAGTGCTGTCTTTATTATGACTTATTTTGTGAGTAAAAATTCTTCTCAAAGATTTATTATTTATTTATATCAATCATGTTATTTTAAGCTCACCCGAGCACAACGTGCTCATGGTGAGCTTTTGTGATCGCCTTTTCTCCGTCGTGCGTTGTGAATTGTGCGGCGTCAACATTTGCATTGTTAACTCTCTAGAGGGCACATTTATTGTCCAATCTTCATGAAGTTTGGTTTGAGTGATATCTTGGATGAGTTAAAAAATGGTTACGTTTGCTTAAAGGCTCTATAAAGGTGAAGATACGTAATTATTTACAGATTTTTAAATATTTCTTTCATATTTTATTTATAAAGGTTATCAAAAAACAATATATATATATATATATATATATATATATATATATATATATATATATATATATATATGCTATTGGACATAATAATAAAAAAATGAGCAATACAACTTGTTTTGAGCTCAAAATAAAGTGTCCTCCAAGTCAATTGTGTTTACAAACAATCAGTTTATTTACATCGCTGTTTACTCGCGAAAGTGAAAGTGACTCGGGTCACCAACAATATAACGATGACTTTTAACGTTTTCCGGTATCACTCACAAAATAGGTCTCTTCTTAATGGCTAAAACGTTTGTAGTGATCTTATAAGTAACTTTCTGCTGGTAAAAAGTTGTTAAAATAGAATTAAAATTGAATTTTCTTTCGGCTATTTTAAGCATATGTCAACGCTCTGAGGCTACACATCACGTTAGTTGCAAAAATGTAAACATTTCTTCCAATTATGAAACGGGTTTATCTTCCATAATTCTTGACAACGTTGTACCTGAGCTGTGTTATTAGCAGTTTTTATGCAAGAGTAACTGAAATCCGGTAAAAATTAGACCAGTTGATATGCATAATAATTGGATTTGTAACCTTTATAGAGCCTTTAAAGGGATCTTTTCACGCTTTGGTAAATTGACAAAATTGAAAAAAGTTGTTTCAGATTCGCAAATGTTCGTTTTAGTTATGATATTTGTGAGGAAACAGTAATACTGAACATTTACCATGGTCTAATATAGCCATTATATGCGTCTTTTGACGATTTTAAAACTTAAAAATTATAAAGCGTTGCAACGCGAAACGATTGAATAATTTGGAGAGTTCTGTTTTTGTCGTTAAATTTTGTGAAACTACGAAGATTGCTTATATAAGGTATAAAATACGTCAAATATGTGTACTCGGCGGAATAGCTCAGTAGGCTAAAGCGTTTTTACTTCAGGACTCTGGCAGGACTCCAGGGGTCACTGGTTCGAAACCTGGTCCGGGCAATGTTCTTTTCCTTTTTTTACTTTAATTCTTGATTTTTTACTGGAGCTTTTACGATCCAATGTTTACATTTATCGATATAAAGCATTTAATGAATAAGTTAAAAAATGCCAAAATCTGTGAAAAGGCCCCTTTAACACTCTAGAGGCAACATTTATTGTCCGATCTTCATGAAACTTGGTCAGAAGATTCATCCCAATAATATCTTGGACGAGTTCGAAAATGATGCCGGTTGGTTGAAAAACATGGCCGCCAGGGGGCGGGGCATTTTTCCTTATATGGCTATAGTAAAACGTTGTTAACACTCTAGAAGCCACATTTATTGTCCAATCTTCATGAAATTTGGTCAGAAGATTTTTCTTATTTATATTTTGGATGTGTTCGAAAATGGTTACGTTTGATTGAAAAACATGTCTGCCAAGGGGCGGGGCATTTTTCCTTATATGGCTATAGTAAAATCTTGTTAACACTCTAGAGGCCACATTTATTGTCTGATCTTCATGAAACTTGGTCAGAAGATTCATCCCAATAATATCTTGGACGAGTTCAAAAATGATGCCGGTTGGTTGAAAAACATGGCCACCACAGGGGCGGGGCATTTTTTCTAATATGGCTATAGTAAAACCTTGTTAACACTCTTAAAAGGTCACATTTATTTTTCGATCATCATGAAACTTGGTCAGAAGATTTGTCCCAATAATATCTTGGATGAGTTCGAAAATGGTTTTGGTTGCTTTAAAAACATGGCCATCAGGGGGCGGGGCATTTTTCCTTATATGGCTATATATGGCTATAGTAAAACCTTGTTAATACTCTAGAGGCCACATTTATTGTTCAGTCTTTATGAAATTTGGTCAGAAGATTAGTCTCAATGATATCGTTGATTAATTTGAAAATAATCATGTGTGCTTGAAAAACATGGCTTCCAAGAGGCGGGGCAACTTTCCTTATATGGCTATAGTAAAATCTTGTAAACACTCTAGAGGCCACATTTACTGTCCGATCTTCATGAAACTTAATCAGAAGATTCATCCCGATAATATCTTGGACGAGTTAAAAAATGATGCCGGTTGGTTGAAAAACATGGCTGCCAGGGGGCGGGGCATTTTTCCTTATATGGGTATAGTAAAACCTTGTTAACACTCTAGAGGCCACATTTATTTTCCGATCTTCATGAAACTTGCTCAGAAGATTTGTCCCAATAATATCTTGTTATCTCAGGTGAGCGACTTTGGGCCTTTCAGGCCCTCTTGTTTAAGATTGTATTGTATTTTTTAAAATTAAGTGATAGGTTTTCAATAATCAAACAATATTCATTAAATGGTGATCGCAAATAATTTTATATTAATTGGTTCTTACAATACAATTGTCATCATATTTTGGATGCTTTCAGAAAGTCTAAAAAGATACATGTTGTTATTTCGTTTAAGTTATCTCTATAATATCCGTACAATACTAAACTGTGCACACCTCTTGACATTTGCGTTAAGACACACTTTCAATTAATTTTTAATGGGTTTTGTTTATTTTAGACGTGATTTAAAAAGTGATAACTTTATTTTGAAAAATGAGTTGCGTATGAGGTTATGTAATAGCGAACAACTGCAATGTCTTCAGGGCTTTATATAGGTTTCATCAAATCTTTTATTTAAGTTTATAAATGAGTGATTCTATTAGTAGTTGTGTACAGATTTTTGCTTTGCAAGCATTTGGCAGGGGATATCAATTTACCTATTGTTGTTGAGCTGCTTGTGGAAAGCTCTCCACAGCAATCACAAAGGTGGAGTGTGAGTGCCTGCTTCAAAGATTGTTCTGACTGAAATTAGGCCCAAAGAGTTCACATTGCCCATGTGAGCAATGACATTTAGAGTGACCTAGTTTTCATTTTAAAGAGTTAAATTGTGCAAACATATGTTAAAATAATTGGAAATGATGTATATAGTTTATAATCAACTCATGGTGGAGCAACAGTATGTTTACACCGTACCTTCAGTGATCAGGATGAGGTTACCTAAACATTTGAATTCAAAATGCGTGTTTGATCATGTAAATAACAAGGGAATTATTCTTGGGGGAAATAAATAAAGTTGTTTACACTTTTTTTTTGTATTTAAATGTCATTTTATGTCTTTGTGAACAACACTTCAATATTGAAAAAAAGACGTCTGCAACATGGGTCATTTGAATATGATTGCTTCATGTAGGAGGTTTCGCAATATTGTTTTGACTTTGGAACAATTTGTACAGTTCTACGCACATACGGGGACTTTATTTGAAGTGAGTCAATGATGAACTGAGGCAATTTTATGCGTAGTTCATTTCCGTTCTTATACATTGAAATGGAACATAGAACAAGAACCACACACCGTGTAGAATGCTTATTATTTTATATAGATACTCTGTGCAATAAATAGCTACTATACAAACATGTCATTTACAACTATCACTACATGTCATTTACAACTATCACTCTCCAATCATAACTGGAATTCACGAACTAAAAACAAGTCAGATTACCCACGCGAAATATAAAACAAAACATAATAGAAATAGTCATATTCCTGTTACGCAAGTGTGTACAATTTCAATGTCAACATGTTCTTGTTAAACACATAATACGAATATGAATGAGGAATGTTATAATAAGTTAAAAATCTGTATGATATACCATCAATCAAATATTGTCCTCTTCAATGAAAATAATAATGAACATGTTTACCAACTGAACATACCAACATGTTTACTTGTTTTTGTTGCAGAAAGAAAATTGTGTCTATATGTATCTGAACGTTTTTTTTTATCTTTCAGCGTCTACCAGTAATCTGTTTTAAAAATATGTATTGATAACTTAAAATGATAACATATTGCAGATGAATAAAAGTGTAGTCGTGCAGATATTTAAGCCATCATATTGAAGATGAATAAACATGTCATGTTGCAGATGTATAAACATGTCATGTAGCAGATGTATAGACGTGTCATCTTACACTTATGATAGTTAATTCAGATCAACTGGTTTCATTTTAAATGAATAGTGCACAATCAGTTTTCTTAATGAATTTCTAGAGACCTAAATACATGTAACTTTACAGATCTACATGTATAGTCAAAACCCAATTCCAAACACAACTATTAGTCTCTTGTTATAAAAATGTAAGTTAAGTTAAATACATACTAAATAACAAAAATATATAAATAAAGCTGAAACAAAATAATGCATTTGAAATAAGAACATGTCTAAAATAGAATCCTTTCTGCAAAATGTCAAGCCCATTGTCAATAATGTTGAACTTCTATAACAGCAGCATGATGCTCATTTTTGACCTTAGGTGTGACCTTGATCATTGTGATAAAAAGACGGGTAATACAGGCTACACGTCATCTTATGGTCGTAGTCATTTGTGGTACATTATTTAAAACTTCGAGATGAACACGATACAGTGGAAAAAGTGGTTTTGCCACATATAACCTTGGCCCTTAAAGTATGCCCTTGATTTTCGAGTTAAGGAGACAGATGAAACCTGCAACACATCATCTTTTAATGGTGTATATTTGTGAAGTTATTTTAATAGCATGGTGAATGACACAGTTACAGTCAGGATAAGCTTTTTTTAAGGTAAACTTTGACCTTTGATCTCAACTGTGATCTTGACCAAAAAGGTACCATGTAGGTAGATAGGGTGACACAAGAAATGTCATCTGGTCATTTTGCGTAATTAATAACAAAATTACAAGATTTATGACTAAGTAACATAGTGAAAAGCTTGGACCAATGCACGCACATAAACTCAACCATTGTCGCTTCTTTGTCGAGCTTTCAACAAGCAAGAACGACAAAAAGTCTTAACAATTAAAGCAATGGAAGCCATTTTAGTTACAAATGGACCTACTGTTATTTGAACTTAGTTAAACTGTCGTGTTAATAGTGTGTTGCGAACTTGTCGAATTCGCCACAGTTAAAATTGTAGTGGGTTGTAACCTCCATTTCATGTGGTTAATATTTTTCATTGTTTTAAGAAGATAAATGTCTCTTTGCCTATTAATTTGTTCATGTAATCGAAAACATATAAACTAATATATATTTATGCCGAATATTAACTCTGTTCGATTACTTTAAACATTTTTATTATCTGTTTAAATACCGCTGATTGTTAAACTGTATTTTCATTAGTTTCGGTGTCCCTCGGTTTTTACCTGAGAACGCTCTGTGTAAAGTGACGTCATAAATAGTTTAGTTTGCGGGGCGTTCGATTCACGATGGAAGCCGAGTCTCCGTGCTCGATGGTATGTTAAATTAATTTTGTACGTTGAAGGTATAGATTAGTGAATGAAATACACCTGTATGATATATCTTAACTAGGTCTAATCGTACTCAAAATATTAATAAATACGTAAGTGATTATGGTGTTTGTTCTTTTATTTATAAATGCTTGCGTCCAGCCCCTAGTATCATTATAGAAAAAATCAGTCCCTTGCCGCTCGGGGATCACACCACGCTACTCTAAGGTGTTTATCTATTACGGGGGTTGGGGCGTAACAAGTGTACCCAAATCGCTTAAATAAATCAACATTTATACTAAAATTTATTCTCCGTCATGATCAATTCCATATACAGATTATGCATTTTGGTACTGAATAATTGATTTCAAGAGACATTTGGACGGTTTTTATTGACAACCTATAGATGACCCACAACATAAAAGCCTATATCTTACAAATATCTTAACATCAGTATATCAGTCAGTATAGTGTGTTTAATATAGGGAAGAGTGTTTGTAAAACTTGACGATGTGAATATGAAATTGATTTCAAAGTGTATTTAGTTCAACAGTGCAAATAAAACTTAACAATAGGGCAAAAAGGCCCTAATGGGGGCACATCTAAGATCCCAAGGAACTTATTGTTCCCAGCAGGCAGTGTGTTCATAAGGTTTCACAAAAGACTTGTAAGGACAATTGCTAGAAATCTGGCAAACATATTGTAGAACAATCCACTATCATTTTCAAACTGCTTAACATTGAAACATGGGAACTGTTAAGAGCTCCTCTATAAATGGGAAAAAGAATTCTATAAAAACAAGAACAATGATGGCAATAAAAAGCTTAAACTGAGTTCATTCCCACCAATGGCTGAAGACTTGAACAGGTGATCTCTTTTTGACAACACTTATCTCAAAATGAAACTTGACCTTCATATTGTCAAGATAAACATTCTTACCAAGTTTCATTAATCTGAGTGATAAATGTGGCACTAGATTGGTAAAATGTTTTCCCCACATCAGATTTGACCTGATGACTTAGTGTTTCAACCAATCTGGCCCATATTTAAACTTTGCCTATATATTGTCAAGAAAATCATACTGACCAAGTTTCATCAAGCTTAAGGAATAAATATTGCCCCAAGAGTGAAAATATTTTTTAAAAGATCTGACCTAGTGACCTAGCTTATAGGTGTAGGTGACCCAGATACCCTTAACCTGAGTATTGTCCAGATAAATATTCTAATCTATTTTCATATAGATTGAGTCATACATGTGGCCTCTCTCGTTGTAATAATTTGACCTGGCGACCTAGTTTTGTATGCACCTGACCCAGAAACAAATACAGCCAAGGTATTGCCACAGTGCATATTCTGACCAAGTCTCATCACAATATATAAAATTGCTTTAACAAATCATGTAAATTAAGCTTTAATTCAGTTTCTTACAGGCACTGGGAAATGATAGTAGTCATCAAAACAATTAAACCCTTAATTCGAAAATGGATTGAGTAAAATAAAAAAAGTTTTAAATTATCTATCATCATATTAACACAATACATTCATTGGGTTTAAACAATGCTCTTTGTGATCGACCCTTTCAAAACAGCATAATTTTCCAAACAGTATTAAACCCCACTTTTTGTTCTATTCAGCATGAGTAAAATAATGGTCTTTCTCGCTCCTACCTTTCCAAATAAGACTCCATATGAACTGGGGAGAGATGCTTTTCGTTTTTCACTACAGCCAAGCCGGGCATCAAAACCAAAAATATGTTCATCCAGGATTTCTAAATACTAATTAAAACGAGGGCAGAATACTCTTGGCCTGTCTTTTCAGCAAAGCAAGAAGAAAATAAACAAAGCCTTTTAGCAAATATTTTTATCCTAAATTCACAGTAACTATGAGAGAAGAATTTCTACTGCAAGAATTATTTATCCTAGGTCACAAAAATGAGTATGATGGAGGAATTTCCAAGACAATATTTCTATATAATACATGTGTAATATAAATCAATAATCAGTATGATGGAGGAATGATCTTGTTGGTTTGTCCCTTGAGCACAGCAGGAGGCTGTGAGCCACCAAACCATGACATCTTCCACTCCAACGTGTCTCGGATCAGCTTTTGTTCGTCAGGGGTGAAACGCAGCAACAGTGAGACCGCCTTGATCAGGTGAATAGCCTGCAACCACATTGCTCAAGTATTATACAAGGTATGCATAATATGTTACATGAAATTTTAATTTTACAGTATTTATTTCAGATGGATCGCATTAAAAGCCAACAGCTATTAAGTCTGCTTCTTGGGTAGAGTACTTGGTGTCGTTGGGGTTGATGTAAAGAATGCTCCCACAATGGAGATAAAACTCTTGACCTCAAGGTCACCATATTTACTAAGCTTGGCGATGTTTACAGGTTAATCCATGTGCAGTCTACAATTGACTCAGACTCTGACTTGCTTGTCTTGATTTATAAAACAAGAGGGCCTGAAAGGCCCAAAGTCGCTCACCTGAGACAACAAGATATTATTGGGACAAATCTTCTGACCAAGTTTCACGAAGATCGGAAAATAAAAATCGGCCTCTAGAGCGTTAACAAGGTTTTACTATAACCATATAAGGAAAAATGCCCCGCCCCCTGGCAGCCATGTTTTTCAACCAACCGGCATCATTTTTGAACTCATCCAAGATATTATCGGGATGAATCTTCTGACCAAGTTTCATGAAGATCGGACAGTAAATGTGGCCTCTAGAGTGTTAACAAGATTTTACCATAGCCATACAAGGAAAGATGCCCCGCCCCTTGGAAGCCGTTTTTTTTTAAGCAAACATAATTATTTTCGAACTCATCCAAGATATCAATGAGACCAATCTTCTGACCGAATTTCATGAAGATTGGACAATAAATGTGGCCTCCAGAGTGTTAACAAGGTTTTACTTTAGCCATATATAGCCATATAAGGAAAAATGCCCCGCCCCTGGTGGCCATGTTTTTAAAGCAACCAAAACCATTTTCGAACTCATCCAAGATATAATTGGGACAAATCTTCTGACCAAGTTTCATGATGATCGGAAAATAACAGTCCAACAGATGTCCATGGTGATTCCAGTATACACCCATTAATTTATATCAGGATGTATAACAAATCTGTTTAGGTAAATTGCTATATCATTCACGTCTGACTCACCTCATGTTCTCTACTCAGCATAAACTTCATCACCACATGTTTGAGATACTGAAAATTAACGTCCTTTTCTAAATGCTGCATATCGAACTCGCGTCGATCTGACTGTCTCCCACTTGACTGAACACTGTAGGCACCTCGTGACGACGCAGACTGGCTGTCATTCACTAATATTGTCGCATGGTAGTCACTATTAGCACCATGACCATATCCTGTCCTCTGGTTGAAAAGTGTGTTTTGCCCAACAAAGAAGTCATGTTGAGCGTATGAATTGCTATGCCCCTGTGTTGAATCATTCACTGGATCTCCCGGTATAGGACTTTGATCGTATGACAAATGTCTATGAGAACGTTTTGGATTTTCCCGACCTATAGAGTTTTTGCGGGGCATGGGAGGGGTAACTGCAACAATTTTTGCGTCTATTGGTTCATCATTTGGTAAAGATTGCACTTTCAATTCCCGTTGTAAAGTTTTCTTTAAATCATTGAGACGCTGTTCTTGTTTCTTCAATGCCTGAAACGTGCATGGGAAAAACTACCAGTCAATGTGCATTCCTACCATGCAGCTTAGCATGTTATAAGATTTAATTTGATTTTGTATAAGTGACTTGACAGATTGAAAATCACACAAGCATCGATGGCAAATGCATTTATTTACAATTACCACACCTTTAGAGTTATAAAATGTATTGTGTATCCAAGAATGGTAATGTTCACCAAGGCGCACTTAATTTGTAAAATGAGCCAAACAGCTTTCTTCACTTTTCAAAATCAGTTTATTAGGTAGCGTAAACTCAATCAAGAGTTTAGCACGGCGTTAAATTAAATATAAATATTTGGGTTGTAAAAAGAAACTGATTCATCCACCACATAATGTGTTATTATAGTGTTGGTAAAAAAACGCAACACAATACATATATGGCAAATTAAAAAAAAACAAATTAAGAAGTGGCGCCACATCTGCACTGCATTTACATCATTATACAGCATTATCACTGTGTTGCAGACTCGGGTCATAAAGTCTCTTGTTTAAAGCCAACAAATCCATTGTGAGCAGAAAAGTCTGAAATTGTTTTGAAAAGCATTATATCTGATACATGTTTGAACAAAACAGTCAATAGCCCTTAGGTGCTCACCTAAGACACCCAGGATCTAACTGTTCTGAGCAAGCAGTCTTATTAGCTTTCGCAATAGACTTTTAAAGAGAACAGCTCCAATACATAGAAGGAAAGTTTTTGACCAAATCAAAACAAATTTTCTTAAAATAAAATTCATTTTATTTATTAAATACTTACCTGCTATCCCTAGCTATACCTTTCTAGGTGGGTTAGCTTCTCCAGAAATCTTCAAGTGCCGGAATTCGGCCACCTTTTCTTCTGAAAACAGATTCAGGTTAAACATAGTACAATGTAACCTAACCGGAAATCAAGAACCGTAACTCATCTTACTTTTCATACAATTATGAAAATATAAAACGATGAGCGGGGTTGGGAGGTGGGACTTACCGATAGCAGGTAAGTATTGAATAATTAAAATGAATTTTATTTAAAGAAAATTTGTTTAAATGTCATAAATACATACCGGCTATCCCTAGCTGATTTTGTAGCTGTGGCGAGAGGTTCTCGTTATATTTTCCCATCACAACAAAAACCCATAATCAGATTTTTCAGCCAGGGATAGTAGAAATGTGTCCTCATACAATCTTCGTTAGTACAGAATTGTACTAAGTTTCTGAATAGGACCAGTACATTTACCCCATGGAAGAAACTAGCGTTTGAGCAACCACAAGAGGACCCAACATATATAAATTGTACTGTTGACACTCAAGCGAACGAAGATAGAATGAGGAAAAGGTGGTCGGATTCCTCCAGAAAGCAGCTTGAAGCACTTCAGAAAGTGGAACATTATTAATATACGTCCACGAAGCCGAAAGAGCTCTTAATTCATGCGGTCTGATCTTAAAAAGGGATAAATCCCTAGATGAGAGAGATGAATACGCCTTCTTCATAGTCGAGGCTACCCAACGAGAAATCGAAGCCGCAGACACATCCCCATTAGAAAGACTTGGAACTTTGAAAGGATAGAAGTCATAGAAGGGAGTTGATATTTAGCAAGGAATCCTGGCTGACATAACAAAGTTACAGATCCATCTGAGGAATCAAAACGAAGATGACCATTCTCGATAGACAGAGCATGAATTTCTCTTCTCCTTTTGGTTGAAGCCATAGTAAGAAGGAAAACTGTCTTCAAGGATAGAAACTGTAAAGAATCTTGATCTAGAGAATCAAGAACACAAGCCAAATCCCATTTAGGCACAAGTGTACGAGAAACAGGACGTTTAAGAGCCATAGATCGAATCAGTTCCGAAATCGCTGGATCAGCACAGACTTGTGATGATTTAGTAAATGCCAATGTATGCGAAATCATAGATCTATATCTTTTGATGGAGCTTAGAGAAAATATCTTATCATCAAAAAGATAGATGAGAAAATCGGCTATGCGTCTAGCAGAAGGATTGAGGGGATCAATTTTCCCTCGAATACACCAATTAGAGAAGAGTTTACCTCGAGCATCTTAGACTGCTCTAGTGGACTTTCTACTTGCAGAAACAACGATGGTTGAAGCCCTGACAGAAAAGCGTTTCTCCTGCAGAGGTTGCCTAATAACGGCCAGACGTGTAAGTGGAACATTCCTGGATCTGCATGAAGTCTGCCTCTTGAGACAGAAGATCTGATCTGTGAGGAAGTGTCCTGGGATAATCGTACAGGAGACTGAGAAGATCATTGAACCACGATCTTTTGGGCCACCAAGGGGCGATCAGGATTATGCTACACAAACTCACCCTGATTTTCGCCAATATTTGGAGAATCAGAATGAGAGATAAGCGTAAGCGTCCAGTTGGTCCCAATCGAACAAAAACGCGTCTACTGAACACGCTTCTGGATCGTAAACCGGACTCACATACAGAGGGAGTCTGTGATTGTGTCTGGTTGCAAATAGGTCGACCATAGGATAACCAAACATGAGAAAAATATTGGTCACTTCCTGATGAAGTGTCCACTCCGATGGAAGTTATTGGTGTTTGCGAGACAACCATCCGCCAGGGCGTTGAAACGACCTGGAACATATTAGGCTAGAAGAAAAATGTTGAGCGTCTTGCAAAGAACAAGTAATTCCTTGGTTTCCAGATACAGCGAGTGAGAATGTTTTCCCCCTGTGCCTGAATGTAAGTCACAACTGATGTGTTGTCTGTTGACAACATCACACAAGAGTCTTGGTATTAACTCCGGAAGATTTGAAATCTGCGATAACAGATTGTCCGAAGACCAATTCTAACAAGCATAGAGGGTTGTAGCTTCTAGTCCATTCATTATGCTTAGGATTAGATAAATCCTTAGGTACTTTCCACAGTTCTCATCGTTTTGGAATGGTCTTATTAGCTGATTCTAACGATTGAAATACTGATAAAACAGTAGAACCACAAGGAAGGCGTGTATCAATGCAAGAAGCATCCTTAGAAAGCCTGTTGGGATCAAATGTAAGGACAAATTTTTCCGTGATAGAGATCGTCGAATAAGTAGACATCTCCGCAGGTCTTGGGCAATAATCATCACCAAGATTTTAAAATATAAAAAAAATAGATCCGATTAATTGATGACAATATTTGATCCGTGTCATCATTGGAATCTGCCTCATTGTCTACAACACCAGCAGTGTGCAAAGAATCAGCGGAAACAGAACTGGAAATACAAGGCCTAGTATCATGCACCAGATTGCGAGTATCTGGTAATGATGAATGACCATCTACCAAATCAACCCCCTGATAATTAAAACCGTAAGAAGACGGTAAATTATCAGGATTGACCGGTACGAATTGCCCAGAAGAATCTTGAAACCATAACGTGTCCGGATTCGACGGTGCCGGAGCACGAGGTACCCGAATAGGTAGCGTAGCAGATACCCGTGGTGCAGAGTAAGTATCCGTAGTGGTGAGACAAACACCAGACGGCAAAATCTGCGAAGTAGTACCAGTCATAGCAACATTTGTTAATAATGAAATGGAAACTGGATCTGGTACATAGGGTACCGCAACATTACAATCAGAATAGTAATGTGTAGGATACGAGTAGTCAGAGCGAGACTGTCTACGTGAAGCATGATGACGAGCTTATTCCTGCGATGCCGAGAAACAGATCGGCTGCGATGGGAACGACGTTTCGTAGAGTAACGTCTCCTAGAGTCTCGAGATGATCGGTATCGATCATTTCGACGCCGTGAATGAGGGCTACTCGATAAAGGAGATCGTGTACGACGTCTACCTCTATTGCCCGTACTAGTTGACGACCCAGATGCCTTTGAAGAAGAAGAAGAGGAGGAATAATCCGATGATAATGATTGATGTCTCTTCTTGATCGATGACCGGTGTCCGGTAGTACTGACCAGTGACCGGCAGTATTGACCGGTGACCGGACCGGTCACTGTTGATAGATGACCGGTGACCGGACCCTAGACCGGTGACCGGACCGGTCCCTGGAGACCGGTGAGCGGACCGGTCCCCAGTGACCGGTCCGTTACCCGATGACGTACCGGTCATGCTAAGACCAGTGTTGTCACCAGGCAATGACCGTATGGCGGCTGCCAAATGGTCCGGCATTGGTCGTAGTCCTTAACAAATGCCATCGGGAATTCACCAGCTGACGGTTGTCACAATATGGTATGATGTTGATCGACTTTCTAACAAAGTTAGCATAGTACGATCTCCATCTTGCCCTATACCCGATGACTGATGTTGCCAATTCTCGACCGTAGTCAGTGGTAGGAATGATAGGAGGAGTATCATGCACCAAATGATGGTTCTCTGGTAACGAAGAATTACTATCCGCAAAGTCGAAACACTGATAATTAAAACCGAAAAATAGACGGTGAATTAACAGAAGTGACAGGTACATATTGTCCAAAGGAATCTTGATCCCATGTGTCACGCAAAGACGGAGTAGCAGCCGGGGGGTTCCGACTAGGAATAGTAGTAGATACCCTCGGTGCAGAAAAACAGCCGTTGTGGTGAGATGAACACCAGAATTGAAGGGTTGTGAAATCGGATCAGTCAATGCAACATGTGTTGACATCACAATGGGAACTGGTGCATAGGGTAAGGAGACATTATAATCAGAAATAGGATAGTAATGTGCCGATCATAAAAGTCAGAACGACAATGCTTCAGTGAAGCTTGTCTACGACCTTTATTCCTGTGATGCCGATATCTAGAACGACTACGACGCCGAGAGCTAGAAAAGCTATGACGGGAATAACGTCTCCTCGAGTATCGTTTCCGTAATGATCAAGATGACCGATAATGATGACGGGAATGAGGACTGATCGATGAATAAGAGCATGTCCGACGTCTACCTCTATAATCGGAACTAGTCGACGACGAATGTGCATTCGACGACGAAGAAGTGGAATAATCCGATGAAGAAGAACGTCTGTTTCTGATCGTTGACCGGTGACTAGCAACTGTTGACCGGTTAATGATCGGTGCATGTTGACCGGTGTCTGGTGACCGGTCGGTAGTATTGACCGGTGACCAGTAGTACTGACCGGTGACCGGACCGGTCAACAGTAACAGATGACCAGTGACCGGTAAGTCGGACTGGTCATCAGTAACCGATGACCGGTGCCCGGTGGGTCGGACCGGTCATCAGTAACAGATGACCGATGACCGGTTGGTTGGACTGGTGACCGGACCAGTCTCCGTTGACCGGTGACCGGACCGGTCGTTGCCCGGACCAATCCGGTACCCGGTGACGTACTGGTCATGACATGACCAGCATTTGTCACCGGATAATGACTGTATGGCGGGTGCCAATTGGTCTCGCATTTGTCGATGTCCTTGACCAATGCCATCAGGCAAAGACCGGCTGACGGTTGTCGCCATATGGTCTGATGTTGATCGTCTTAGCGATGTAAAGTACGATCGCCATCTTGCCTGATACCCGGTGACTGATGCTGCAACATGTCATCTGTGGTCTTCAAAGTCACCGGGTATTAATCCACGCTTGTATCTGCGACCATCATGTAGTCGACTATATGAAAGACAAGAGCAAAACATACTCAACAATAAACTGGTCACAGACCAGATTATCATACGGTACATAAAATCGTTATTTGCCCATAATGAAATTAATTAACATTCTCTTATTATTATTATAAAAGAGAAAGTCAATAGTACCTATAACATATAATACGACTGCCGAAGATCATAAATTAAACAAAGTTTAATTCAAACAGATGAAAATTCAAATGACCATAATTAAGATTTTCATATGGAAAGTAAAATCATTATTGCACACAATGGCAAATGATAAACATTATGTCAATGTATTAGAACACGCTATGCACGATCTTGTAACACATGAGAAGAATGTTTACACAGTACAAATCTTCTCAATTACCTATTGATGAAGATCACGATAAATACGTGCTCATGTACATGAGCAGGTACAGAACACCCAGCAAAGCTGAAAACAATTAAAGTTATACGCGGTGACTGATGCTGCAATTGATCATCTGACGTCTGCTGTAAAGTCACCGGGAATTTCTCATCTGATGAAGGTTCGTCTGTACGTTTTCTGCTTAAAAAACGTTCTGCGACGGATTGCTTTCTGCCACGTCGCATCGTCTCAGGCACTACAAACAGAGCATTTATGTTCAAAGGAACAATTAGTGCATGACAAACAAGTCTTGTGGGAATCCCACGAAGCCTTAATGTGCCCACACGAATCTCTAGTTTGTAAACTCATTCTTATTCTGAAAGTAGAAAAAGAAGAGAACCCGCGTAAGAAAACAATGTTAAAAGAACAAAATAACTGAAATACTCAGTTGAACAAAGTATTTACAATGTACAAAATTGTCAATAACTTATTGACAAAAATCACGAAATCCTCGTGCTCAAATCATGAGCACATGGAAAAATCCGGCAAAAAGTGAAAAACAATGAATTATCAACAAAATAATACAAGAAAAGATTTCTGAATGAAGCAGAAACGATAATTTATACAATTCATCAATTTCAAACCCAATTCCACCACGCAGAATTGAACTAAAAGTTCAAATTTAAAGCCGATAGAAAATGGCGATCTGCACGGTGTGTCTCCAGAAAAGTAAGATGAGTTACAGTTCTTGATTTCCGGTTAGGTTACATTGTACTATGTTTAACCTGAATCTGTTTTCAGTAGCAAAGGTGGCCGAATTCCGGCACTTGAAGATTTCTGGAGAAGCTAACACACCTAGAAAGGTATAGCTAGGGATAGCAGGTATGTATTTATAAAATTAAAATTAGTTTTAGCTCAGTTTCAATCAAAATAATTTGTGAACTCAGCCAAGAAACCTAAACAACAACAAGAGCACCGCCTTGCGGGTGCAGACCGCTCATCTATGTTCTTTTAAAAGGTAAAGGGACTCTCAATTTCAATCACAAAGGAGGGAGGTGTGGAGTGAAGAGGGGTGTATAGTGTGGGGGTGTGGACATTTATTACATTATCTTCCAAAAATGCGGAAAAAAAATGCAAACAAAAAATTATTTTTTTCTTTTTTCCGGGGGGGGGGGGATTCTTGGGTGCGATAGTTGGACGGTATTTCAAAAATAAAATAATTAAAAATAAATATTATTTCTGTTTTTTATTTGTTTCAAAAAAAATAATTGAGGGGGGGGGGGGGTGGTGGGAGGGGGGGGGGTATAGTGTGAGGGTATGGTGGTCATTTGTGAGATGATCTTAAAAACAAAAAAAAATTAGGGCGGAGGGTGTTGGGGAGGGGATTCTTGGGTGCGATGGTTGGACGGTATTTCAAAAATAAAATAATAAAAATAAATATTTGTTTTTTAACCGTTTCAAAAAAAAAATGGGAGGGGGTGGGGGGGTATAGTAGGAGGGTGTGGTGGTCATTTGTGAGATGATCTTAAAAAAAAAAAAAAAATAGGGGGGGGGGGATTCGGGGGGGGGGGGGGGAGGGCACGGGGGATGGTTTGGGTGGAGTCTGTTGTGGTATGTCAGGTAAAAATAGCTTTGTCAAAGTATCAATCAAATCTAGTCATAAATAAAGAAGTTATGGCAATTTTAGCAAAATTTAATAATTTTACCTTGAGAGTCCAGGTCATTCAAAGGTCAAGGTAAAATTCAACTTGCCAGGTACAGTAACCTCATGATAGCATAAAAGTATTTGAAGTTTGAAAGCAATAGCCTTGATACTTTAGAAGTAAAGTGGATCGAAACACAAAATTTAACCATATATTCAAAGTTACTAAGTAAAAAAAGGGCCATAATTCCGTAAAAATGACAACCAGAGTTATCCAACTTGTCCTTTTACTGTCCCCTTATGATAGTTTGCGAGTGTTCCAAGTATGAAAGCAATATCTATTATACTTTAGGAGTAAAGTGGACCAAAACACAAAACTTAACCAAATTTTCAATTTTCTAAGTATAAAGGGCCCATAATTCCGTCCAAATGCCAGACAGAGTTACATAACTTTGCCTGCACAGTCCGCTTATGATAGTTAATAAGTGTTGCAAGTATAAAAGCAATAGCTTTGATACTGTAGGAATAAAGTGGACCTAAACACAAAACTTAATAAAAATTTTCAATTTTCTAAGTATAAAAAGGGCACATAATTCTGTCAAAATGCCAGTCAGAGTTACATAACTTTGCCTGCACAGTCCCCTTATGATAGTTAGTAAGTGTTGCAAGTATGAAAGCAATAGCTTTGATACTTAAGGAATAAAATGGACCTAAACACAAAACTTAACCAAAATTTTCAATTTTCTAAGTATAAAAAGGGCACATAATTCTGTCAAAATGCACGCCGGAGTTATCTAACTTTGCCTGCCCAGTCCCCTCATGATAGTAAGTAAGTGTACCAAGTTTGAATGCAATAGCATTGAAACTTTCTGAGAAAAGTGGACCTAAACGCAAAACTTAACCGAACGCCAACGCCAACGCCAACGCCAAGGTGATGACAGTAGCTCATATTTAAAAAAAATAAAATAGATGAGCTAAAAATGCATTTCAGATCTGAGCAAGTTTCATGATGAATGGGTAAAAAACGTGGCTTAATTTTTTTTAAATAGTTTAACTGTAGAAACATAACCTTGCCTCATTTTGCCAGATTTTGTATGGGGGTAAAACATATCTTACTCGTTGGAGAAATAATTAAAAGAAATGTTTATTACAGTTTTATGTATTTTGCTCATGCAAACAAGACTTCTAAAGAGTTTATAAGCTGTTTGATGAATATAACATAATGTCATAGTTTTTGACCCAATATGACAACTTTCGATCTTGGAATAGATACCTTTGAGGCACACATTCTGACAAAGCTTCATGAATATTGGGTAACAAATGTGGCCCCTAGAGCCTTCACATTCTTTTTGTTTGATTTGACCTAGTGACAAGTTTTTGATCCCACTTGACCCAGTTTCAAACTCTGTGGAGACATTTTTGGAACATGTTCGGACCAAGTTAAATGACCTTAAGGCAAGAAATGTGGCACCTAGAGCATACCTAAGCGTTCTTTTAAATATAATATAGTGACCTGATTTTTGAGCCAATGTCACCCAATATCAAACTTGGCAGATATATTATTGGCACAATTATTCTGACCAAGTTTCATAAAGATTGGACAATAAATGTGGCAACTTAACTGTTCACAAGCTTTTTCTAATGACCTTACTTTAGTCTCTACTTGACCCAGTTTCAAACTCATCCCAGAAATCATTTGAATCAATGTTCTCATCAATTTTAAAGAACATTGGGCACTAAATGCATAGCTCCATAGAGGTTTGCGCAACCTGCTATTAACTCGCGCAAAGTGTTTTAGTCTAATTGACACAGAGGGTAAGACCAGACAGCCCAAATGTGAATTGGACATACCCTGGCTGCATATTGCATAACATTTGCATGACATGGCAAGTTATTTGTACATTCGAAAAATACAGTTTCATGATAACTCATTTTTGTTTTTCTCTAGTCAATAGTTTAGCAAATATGGGTCTTTAATCAGTGAGAAAGGTTTGCAATTTTGACATTTTAAAAGGCTTTCACAATGTCTTAATATTAAACAAATAGTTTTTCAACATTCCCATAAAGGAAGCTTGCATCAACATAATAATAATAAATGGATAAGCTTTAGTGTGTTAGTAATATTTGCACTACACAAATCTCCCACCTTGTTTTTCTCAGCGAGCTGATCTTCAAGGGAGACAACTGTCTGCTCCAGCTCCCGAAGCTGCTCTGAGTTGGTCACATGATCAGTGTGAATGGTAGACAACTCTTCCACCTGTAGGGAAGATAACCAACGTGATGGAAATTCAATAGTCTACGAGAGATGACATACAGAGCAGTTTACTGCACATATTAAAAGCATTTTGTAAGGAATCTAAAGGAACTTATGCTCAAGTTGTCAACAAAGTGAGAAATTGACTGAGCAATTGATAATATCAAACCAATATAACCTGACATCTTTGATGAAGGACATATAAGAGCTTAATCACAAACAATAATGTTGTGCTTTATGGAGCTATTTGGTTGATCACTAAAAATCATTATCCAGTGCTCTTAGGAGGACAGAATATTGCAAATAAATCAAATCATATCACAGACATTGTAAAAAGTCAAGTTGCAATTTATGTCATACACAAAATGCGTGAGTAAAATCATCAAAAGTGCCCAAAAAATCGGGAACAACCATTTAATTTCGTAAAATTCAAAGAGTATGAATCTAACTTCCATTTTGGACCTGCTTTTTGATTGATTGAATCAAATATGGTACGACCATTTAGACAATCAATAAAAATATTCATTTGATACATGTGTTCGTATTACATAGTATTGGATTTGTTTTTCAATGATGGCTTTGTGCTTCAGCCAAAAGGTTCTAATGGCACTTGTATGCTCTTTTTTTTTTGTTTTATACACAAAGAATTGCATTTTTCAGTTTAAAGTTTTCTCTCAAAAGTATGGAAAATGTTCCTAAGTTTTCATGAGCTGTGAGCCCCACAATGTTTGATACTTTGCCAGAACAATTATTATCTAGGAGGGGTTTGGGAGAACAAATAATGCACACTTTAACCCACCTGCGACTGCAGCTGCCGACACCTGTCACTCAAGCGAGATTCAGTCTCCGCCTTAGTTGCAAGCTCCCCCTCCAAGGCAGCTTTCTCAGCCTCCAGGCCCCGCCTGTCATCCTGGGACGACTGCTGCAGGCTGGTCAGCTGCTGGGACAGCTGGGCATTACGCATCATGAACTCGTCCTTCTCTGCGAGTGATAAGAATCCATATGAGTCGGTATCTGGGAAAACCGTGCTTAATGCAAGTGTGTTCAGTATCACCTCGAATAAGCCTGTGCTGCTTGCAGAGGCTCCTCTGGGAGACACTTCCTATTACATTTTCTGCCTAGACTAAATTTTTGCTAAGTAGAGACTTCTTTTAAACAAAAAATTCCATCAAAGCAGATAGAGTAATCCCTGATTGGCCTGTGCATCTAATTGGGGACGATAAATTATGAATTTATGCATTAACAGCAGTTTTCAAAGAGCAGCGCTCAAATGACGCCTGGGATTGGGGCATCCAAAACAAGAAAGCAACCTGCTGGTGCCAATGGGGGCTGATCAACACTTAACCTTAACATACAACTTTGAAATTTAAAACATTTAATTTGGAATTATCCAAAGATGATTTAATATATTGTACACTGTTCAAAAACCAAAATAAAATGAAATCAACTTCACTCTGCTATAACATATTGCACACCAACCCACTCCCACCTTCAACCCTTGCTCTTTTTGAGTCCGTCAAAAAGGAGCATGGATTCTGCATATTTGCTAATTGTTAACTTAAAATGGCCTTATAATAGGCCACGTAAACGTTCAGCAAACTCTTAAATCCTTCATGATTGCACCAAACCTTTATTGCACTCGAGCAGTTCAGCTGATTTTGATTTCTCTCTCTCATGCGCCCTCTCCAGCTTCTCCTGGGTGATCTTCAGTTCCTCCACGAGCAGCTGTCGATGGGAGCTCAGCTCTGCACCATGCTTCTCCTTGCTGGAGAGCAGAGCCCTTAGGGCCGCATGGTCAGACTCGAGAGCTGATAATCTGGACTGAAAAGGGGCACCAGCCAGGAATAAATAAGCTTCGTTCTGTGCAAACTGGGCTAAATGCATGTGCTAAAAATGTTGCCCCAGATTAGACTGTGCAGTAAGCACAGGCTTAGTGGAACAACAGTTTCCGCTTTTATTGTATTTTTTGTTAAAAGGAAGTATTTTCTTAGAGAAAAATCAAGTTTTGGACAGAAGTGTTGTCACTGATTAGCCTGTTCAGGCTAGGTGATACTTTACCCACAAGCAGTAAGCCCAGTTTGTCAAGAACGAGGATAAAATATTCTTACATCACATTCACATGACCAGTCCAGTAAGCCTGAATGTTGAAATAAAAAACATCATATAACGGAGGTCCCTTAAAGAGAATGTGATTCATTTCTGCTTATTCTGATAAAAACAGACACAAAGCAAGGCAGCGTCTTATGACTTAACCTCAGGGCATAAACTTAAACTCAGGACATAAACTAAACCTCAGGACATAAACTTAACATCAGGACATAAACTTAGCCTACTGAACAAAAACTTGTCAGAGCTTGAGTCAGTATTGTGAAGATATCTGACATGATTTTTGTATTAACCTTGCAATAAGCAACCCACTAAGTGAAAGAACAATGGTATTGGAATTATCATTCTCTGATGGGTTTTTTGATAAGTTAAAATTATCTTCACTTTATCAAAATTTCATCTTTAAAACAAGGGCTGTTTGTAAAACATGCATGCCCCCCATATGGGCTGTCATTTGTAGTGGCAGCCATTGTGTGAATACGTTTTTTGTCACTGTGATCCTAGGCGTACGCGTTCTTGAGTTATCATCCGGAAACCATTTTCCTATTTCGAGTCACTGTGACCTTGACCTTTGACCTAGTGACCTGAAAATCAATAGGGGTCATCTGCAAGTCATGATAAATGTACCTATGAAGTTTCATGATCCTAGGCCTAAGTATTCTTGAGTTATCATCCGGAAACCATTTTACTGTTTTGAGTCACTGTGACCTTTGACCTAGTGACCTGAAAATCAATAGGGGTTATCTGCCAGTCATGATCAATGTACGTATGAAGTTTCATGATTCTAGGCAGGTTTCTTTTTTGGCCCGATTTTATAGCCGAAATTTGGCTATATTCCCAAATGCAAAAAGTATACTTTTTTCTTAACCAAATTTTCAATTTTCTAAGTATAAAAAGGGCACATAATTCTGTCAAAATGCACGCCAGAGTTATCTAACTTTGCCTGTCCAGTCCCCTCATGATAGTAAGTAAGTGTACCAAGTTCGAATGCAATATCTTTGATACTTTATGAGAAAAGTGGACCTAAACACAAAACTTAACCGGACGCCGACGCCAAGGTGATGACAATAGCTCATAACTTTTTTTTCAAATGACCTTGAAGTTTCATGATCCTAGGCATAAGCGTTCTTGAGTTATCATCCGGAAACCATTTTACTATTTCGGGTCACCGTGACCTTTACCTTTGACCTAGTGACCTGAAAATCAATAGGGGTCATCTGCGAGTCATGATCAATGTACCTATGAAGTTTCATGATCCTAGGCATAAGCGTTATTGAGTTATCATCCGGAAACCATTTAACTATTTCGGGTCACCGTGACCTTGACCTTTAACCTAGTGACCTGAAAATCAATAGGGGTCATCTGCAAGTCATGATCAATGTACCTATGAAGGTTCATGATCCTAGGCCTAAGCGTTCTTGAGTTATCATCCAGAAACAATCTAGTGGAAGGACGGACCGACCGACGGACCGACATGTGCAAAACAATATACCCCCTCTCCTTCGAAGGGGGGCATAAATATGGCCTCTAGAGTGTTAGCAAGGTTTTACTGTAGCCAGATAAGGAAAAATGCTCCCCCACCTGGCAGCCATGTTTTTCAAGCTACTAGAACCTTTTGGAAATGTCCAAGCCATCATTGGCACATATCTTCTGACCGAATTTAATAAAGATCGTACAATAAATGTCGCCTCTAGAGTGTTAACAAGGCATATGTTGACCAACCACAACTGATGACAGACAAAAGGCGGTCACAAAAGCTCACCATGAGAACATTGTGCTCAAGAGAGCTAAAAATGTCCTGCCCCCTGGCTGCCATGTTTTTCAAGAAACCAGAACAATTTTTTAACTCCTTATCGAAACAAATCTTATGACCACGTTTCATGATGCTTGGACAATTAATGCTGCCTCTAGAGTGTTAACAAGGATTTACTATAGCCATAACAGGAAAAATAGCCTGCCCAATTCAACTTACAATCAACTAACTTGCAACGAATGCGTGGGCTTGACTGAGCTGTAGCTTTGTTGAATAATTGCTGAATCAGCTTGTCCAATATGCAGTTGTCAAATGAGCTGCATCATGGGAAAACTGGGCTTAAAGCGCAATTTCAGATTGGCTTGAGGAGTCGATACAGTCTTATCAAGGACAACGCTTTATGGTTTTATGAATTCTTCATTTAAAGGAAGTCTGTTTTAAACAGCAATCCAGTTTAGGCGAAAGGTGTTGTCCCTGATTAGCATGAGGGCACTGCACAAGCTAATCTGGAACGACATTTTACCCTCTTGCATAATTCGCCTAGTTTTCCCAGAACAAGACTCAACTATTGATTTTTTGGGCACTTTTGTTTGATCAAAAACAAAATCATTAAACAAGGTTTTAAGACATCGTGCAGAAACTAAAGAGTCTACTGACAGTCGTGAGGTAAACTTCTTTTACGGGGCATATCAATACAGATGTGTTAACTATACTGGCTGCAAAAGGCACATCACAATAGCTTAGGTCGTATATTGCTACAAAAGAATTGAATAAATGGTACCACAATTCAATCAGAATAACAGATTTATACATTCGCTGAATTTATGAACGACTTATTCTTAAGACCAGAAAACATACCCAGTGTAACAAGACATCTTATATTCTGCTTATTCAAGCCAAATTGAATACAAGGGCTGTTTGTAAAACATGCATCCCCCCCCCCCCCTATGGGCTCTCCGTTGAAGTGACAGCCATTGTGTGAATATGTTTTTTGTCACTGTGACCTTGACCTTTGACCTAGTGACCTGAAAATCAATTGGGGTCATCTGCCAGTCATGATCAATGTACCAATGAAGTTTCATGATCCTAGCCATAAGCGTTCTTGAGTTATCATCCAGAAACCATTTTACTATTTCACGTCACCGTGACCTTGACCTTTGACCTAGTGACCTGAAAATCAAAATGGGTCATCTGCGAGTCATGATCAATCTACCTATCAAGTTTCATGATCCTATGAATAAGCGTTCTTCAGTTATCATCCGGAAACCATTTTACTATTTCGGGTCACCTTGACCTTGACCTTTGACCTAGTGACCTGAAAATCAATAGGGGTCATCTGCGAGTCATGATCAATGTACCTATGAAGTTTCATGATCCTAGGCATAAGCGTTCTTGAGTTATCATCCGAAAACCATTTACTATTTCGGAACACCTTAACCTTTGACCTAGTGACCTGAAAATCAATAGGGGTCATCTGCCAGCCATTATCAACCTACCTACGAAGTTTCATGATCCTAGGCATAAGCGTTCTTGAGTTATCATCCGGAAACCATTTTACTATTTTGGGTCACTGTGACCTTGACCTTTGACCTAGTGACCTGAAAATCAATAGGGGTTATCTGGGAGTCATGATCAATCTACCTATCAAGTATGAAACTTTGACCTAGTGACCTGAAAATCAATAGATGTCATTTGCGAGTCATGATCAATCTACCTATCAAGTTTCATGATCCTAGGCCTAAGCCTTCTTGAGTTATCATCCGGAAACCATTTTACTATTTCGGGTCACAGTGACCTTGATCTTTGACCTATAGACCTCAAAATCAATAGGGGTCATCTGCGAGTCATGATCAATGTACCTATGAAGTTTCATGATCCTAGGCCCAAGCGTTCTTGAGTTATCATCCGGAAACCACCTGGTGGACGGACTGACAGACCGACCGACAGACCGACATGTGCAAAGCAATATACCCCCTCTTCTTCGAAGGGGGGCATAATAATTGTAACCAACAATCGTATCTTTGATGAATACGTGTTGTACCAAAATAATTAAATCTGTTCTTTTTTAAATTGCATGCAAACACATAAGAGAATCCTCTAAAGCAAATTATTAGAAATATTTTAACATGAAATGAAACTTTGGAACATGTACAACAACAAAAACAATTATATTTGGTTATTTAACTTCAGTTTTATACTTATTTTGACAACTGCCTTTTTTTTACCTGAATTTCTGCTTTCTCAGTTATCAGTTCCTGAATTTCCTGAGCTGACTTCACCAAAGCTGATTCAGTTTGTGATAAATCTTTCCTGACCTTTGTCTACAAAATAATTGAAGATGACAAGAAAAAATCTATTTAAAAGCAACATTTCATTTATAAGCATTAATTTAAAGCCACAATGAGAATATTTGTTTTATAAACATGATTTGGGTTAAAATGTTCCTAAGACGCTCATCGTATTTTCTGCTGCAAATAATATTGATAGGGTAATAAAAAATGTTGTCTACACATCTTGTAGAATATTTTTGCAATATCATTATTTAAGACAACTATTTTAACCAAAAGTCATCATAGTTTAAATCTATTTATTTTTGCTTGATTGCATTGAAAGCCTCAGGCTTCTTGAAACACACTTGAGTCTGCTTCCTGGATAGAACCAGTGCTTGGTGTCTTCTGTGGAGAACTAAAGAACCCTCCTTTAGTGGGGATTGAACCCATGACCTCCTGTTCACTTGGCAAACACCATATCCACAATGCAAAGGCTATTACTTTGGCAACAGATGTTCACTTATTTCTATTTGCAAAAAGCCTTGCATGGGAACTGTCTATATGGTTAAATTCCTGCCAAAATTGATCTTTCTGTTGCGGTTTGGAAAAAAAATATATGTGAATATATGAAACCAAAAAGGGAAGTATTCACAATTTAAACCGGCAAACAGCCTCTGCCTGGCTCCCCACCAACCAACATACCACTTCCTCCTGCAGCTGACTGGTTTCCCGTGCCCTCTCCAGCTCAAGAGACATGAGCTGGGACTCAACCGACGCCAGCTTGGCCCGCAGCTGAGTGTCCAGGTCCACCTTCTCAAGCCTCACACTCGATATCACAGTCTCCAAATCCAGTCTCTGTGAAAAGAGTGTGAATACAGAAACTAGTTTTAGATTACCATTTTATGTGTTTGTACTGGTTAATTATTCAATAGATCTAGTACTTATTAGGAATAAATATGCACTTTCCTTCAATTTCATTCCTGCTATGATGTTCATTATCTCCAATGCCTTTTGTTTAAATCTTGTGCATATTACAGAGTTTAGCTAAATACTGGTTATGTTAATCAATATGGTTAATTGAACACTGACAAGAACTCAAGAACTTGGCTGTCTTAGAATCATTTTTGGTATAAACTCTATAGAAGAGAAATAAATCATCACAACTGAAATGTTGAAACAAGTATGATGCATGACATGGAAATAGAATGGATCAATATAAAGTCCATTTAACCTACCTCTTTTTTGAATTCTGCTTCTTTGTTTTTAAGATATTCCATTTTAGCCTCAGATTGTTTTTCAGCTTCTTTCACCTTGTCCTTCTCGCTATCAATCTAAAAATCAAATTCAAATAAGTGAATAATGTTACATTACACCTTTACTACAGCTATGAGGGTGCTACACTCATCACATATTTCAATTGGAAGAGGGCAAAGATTATGCAAGTCGCTAACCTTAGAAACAAAAGAACGATACTGTCAACAGCAAAGTAGTGTTCACAATCTTTATAGGAAATCCACAGAAGAAAACTTAACCCCAGTTATGTTTTTCAATAAACTGAAATCATTTGAAAATAAGTTTCATTTTGATAGGGAAAGAAATGTGTTCACAAGGTTTAACTATACATATTGTCATATAAAGAAAACTGCCCAAACTCTTGCATCCATATTTGTAACTCTTCTGAGATATTATTGAAACCACTGATCTTAGAAAATGTAGTGATCACTAGGAAAACATGTACATTTGTATAGTGTTTTCACAAGGTTTCACATTAGTCATATTAGGAAAACTGCCATGCTCCCTTTGAGGCCATGTCTTTCAACCAACCATACAAAATACAATAACAAGAGGGCCATGATGGCCCTGTATCACTCCACTGCTGAAAAAAAGGCTGAAACAAATATTCTCGGCATGTGCAAATACTTAAAATTAGGCTCTATTTAAGCACGTGTACACTTTTGTGACCCCCTGGGCTGGGTCAAATTTAACCCCAGGGGCATAATTTGAGCAAACTTTGTAGAGGACTACTATATCTCACTACATACAAAATGTGGTAGCCATAGGTCCTAGAGTTAAGGACAAGAATATTTTAAAACTTCACAAAATAAGCAAGATATAAGCGTATATAATGCTCAATTTTGTGACCCACGGGTCAGGGTCAAATTTGACCCAAAGGGCATAATTTGAACAAACTTGGTAGAGGACTATAAGATATTACTGCATACCAAATTTGGTAGCCATGGTCCGAATGGTTTTTCGACAAGAAGATTTTTAAAGATTTCACAAAAAAGGCCCTTTATTCAATTTTGTGACTCCCCGGGGCAGGTTCAAAGTTGACCCCAGAGGCATTATTTGAACAAATTTGGTCCAGGTTTATTAGATGTTACTACATACAAAATTTGGTAGCCCTATGCCCAATGGTTATGGACAAAAAGATTTTTCAAGTTTTCACAAAATATATAAGCATATGTTCAGTTTTGTGACCCCCCGGGCGGGGTCAAATTTGACCCAAGGGGCATAACTTGAACAAACTTGGTAGAGAACTATTAGATGTCACTACATACCAAATTTGGTAGCCCTATGCCTTATGGTTAAGGACATGAAGATCTTTTAAAGTTTTTACAAAAAAGGCACTATAGGCATAATCGATTTTGTGGCCCCCTGGGCAGGGTCAAATATGACCCTTGGGCATAATTTTAACAAACTTGGTAGAGAATTATAAGATGTCACTACATACCAAATTTGGTAGCCCTAGGCACAATGGTTATTGACAGATTTTTAAATTTTCACAAAATAAGCCCTTTATAAGCATATATTCAATTTTGTGACCCCCAGGGCAGTTTAAAATTTGACCCCAGGGGCATAATTTGAACAAACTAAGAAGAGAACTATTACGTACACTACATACCAAATTTGGTAGCCCAATGCCATAAGGTTATGGACGAGAAGATTTTTAAAGTTTTGACACAATAGGCCTTATATAAGCATATGTACAATTTTGTGACCCTCGGGGCAGGGTCAAACTTGACCCCAGGGGCATAATTTGAACAAACTTTGTAAAGGACTATATGATGTCACTACATACAAAATTTGGTAGCTCTAGGCCCAATGGTTTTGGACAATAATTTTTTTTATAGTTTTCACAAAATAAGCCCTTTATATAGAGGATATTTGTTGGATCCGGTGGATTATCGATTTTAATTCACGAGTGATCATAGAAAATAATATTTTCACGAGTGGCGCAGCCACGAGTGAAAATATATGTTTTCTATGATCACGAGTGAATTAAAGTCGATAATCCACCGAATCCAACAAATTTTCTTTTTATTTAATGCATTTTTCACAGTTTATATACATTGTTCAAGAGTTTAACTAACGAATTTTGCTGGGATAATGACGTCATTTCGTCAACAAAATGACGTCATTTCACAGTAAACAATGAAAATTATCGATAATTCTCACTGATAATTTTCACTGTTTGAAACAGTGAAATTATCAGTTTTAATTCACTGATATTTCTCTATAAACCACCGGAAAGCATTAAATAAAAGCATATATTTAATATTGTGACCCCCGGGGCAGTTTCAAATTTGACCCCAGGGGCATAATTTGAACAAACTAAGAAAAGAACTTATACATGTCACTACATGCCAAATTTGGTAGCCCTATGCCATACAGTTATGGACAAGAATTTTTTTAAGTTTTCACAAAATAGGCCTTATATAAGCATATGTTAAATTTTGTGACCCTCAGGGCAGGGTCAAACTTGACCCCAGGGGCATAATTTGAGCAAACTTGGTAGAGGACTATAAGATGTCACTACATACCAAATTTGGTAGGTTTAGGCCCAATGGATACAGACAGAAGTTTTTTAAAGTTATCACAAAATAACCACTTTATAAGCATATATTCAATTATGTGACCCCCGGGGCAGTTTCAAATTTGACCCCAGGGGCATAATTTGAACAAACTAAGAAGAGAACTATTACATGTCTCAACATACCAAATTTGGTAGCCCTATGCCATATGGTTATGGACAGAAAGCTTTTTAAAGTTTTCACAAAAAAGGCCTTATATAAGCATATGTTCAATTTTGTGACCCTCGGGGCAGGGTCAATGTTGACCCCAGGGGCATAATTCAAACAAACTTGGTAGAGGACTATAAGATGCCACTACATACCAAATTTGGTAGCCCTAGGCCAATGGTTATGGACGAAAAGATTTGTAAAGTTTTCACAAAATAGACATATGTTCAATTTGTGACCCCCGTTGCAGGGTCAAAGTTGACCCTAGGGGCATAATTTGAACACATTTGATAGAGGATTATTAGATGTCTCTACATACCAAATTTGATGGCCTTAGGCCCAATGGTTATGGACGAGAAGGTTTTGAAAGTTTTCACAAAATAGGCCTTATATAAGCAAATTTTCAATTTTGTGACCCCCGGGGCAGGGTCAAATTTAACCCAAGGGGCATAATTTAAACATATTTGAAAGAGGTTCACCCCAGGAACATTCCTGAGAAATTTCATCAGAATTGGACAAGTAATTTAGGAGAACAAGACGTTAAAAGGAAAAGTTAATGCACTGACGAACGGATGCACATACACACGTCGGACACAGGACCATGACATAAGCCCCACTGGCCTTTGGCCAGTGGAGCTAAAAACAAATCTTAAGCGCAAGTTTCTTGATAATAAGGCAAAACAAAGGGGCTTCTAGAATGTTTAATTATTCCATAATTATAAGAAAAATTAAAGATACACTGAGAAATTCTGTCTCATTCTGTCATTAAAGACACTTGTTAGGAACATCAAGACTCAAGACATCAATTACACATGGAAAGTCATTATTATGTATTCACCTCTTTTTGCATGGTATTTTTGACCATTTCTACATAGTTTCTTGCCTCTTTCAACTCGTCTGAATCCTCTGCTATTTTTGTGTTCAAATGAGATATCTGAAACATACATGTACAAAACTTAATTAAAAATAATATATGACAACTGTGATACGAAAATGGGTCACATATGATATGTGGCTATCCATGCCATCTGGTCAGAAACTACCCCATCTGCTAATGACAAAAATGAAGTATTGCATGAGTTTTCTTTTCTACAGAAATCTGACTGCAAAAAGCATTGTCAATGGTCAATATTTTCAGTTGAGATTAGTTTAAGATTATGAACACAAATGTATCAATCCTCATAAATTTCGTTGTTGTAGTTTTTCTGTAAGATGTTAAAGGGGTAGCCACCTGGTGCTCTAGATGGGATATCTTCTCACTCCAGGAGGACTTGATCTGGGATAGCTGTTCTCGAGTCTCTGTCAGCTTCCTCTCCAGTGTGTCTCTCTGTTTGGACATACAGAACACAAGTTGTAGTCAAACACAACATAAGGAAATATATTAAAAAAGATTGGCAATGACTTTATTTCCAACTAAAAATCCATACAATTTAAGGCCAAAGAAGTTTGTGACCAAAAATTACAACAATACGTTAAAATAGTAAGCACTTGATCACAATAATAAGAGGCTCCCTCTTTAAAAACTGGGTTTAATGCAGTCTGCACAGACTATTCATGGACAACACTTTTCGTCTAAACTTGATTTTTGCTCAGAAGAAACTTTCTTGAAACAGAAAATATCATAAACGAGGAAAGTGTCGTCCCTGATTAGCCTGTGCGGACTGCACAGGCTTTTCTAAGACAGCACTTTACCCACATGCATTAAACCCTTTTTTCACAGAAAACAGCCCATAAATAAATTCAAGGACATTGAGTCAAACCACAATCTTACCATCTTTATTCACAAAAACAAAACAAAATTATGCAAGATAAGGCACCTCTTTCTCCAGTGCCTGTGTGCGTTCATCCCCTGATAGAGATTGGTCCTGTCCCCTCTGTTGTAGAAGCTTCACACGCTCCGACAGCTGATCCACCTGGTCTGTCTGCTCATGTAGCTGTTGATTCAGCTAAAAATGCATCAACTAACATCAATCACAAGAAGAATCGGCAATTTCAGTGAAACAGCTCCACAAACCAGGTTCTTAATCTGATCTTATTTGCCTTATTTTCTTTTTTTTAACAATAACATTGACCAATACTGCATCAAACTTATTCATAATCTCAAGATATGAAGTTCTCAATGTTTAAAGCTTTATTACAAAAGCTTTACACATTGTAAGCTATTAAGCAGAACTAACTTTTCATAACAACCCATATCCAATCCAAAGCATTCTCTCATTGGAAGACTTCATAAAAGTGAATTTACCATTTATGTTAATAAATTGTTTAGTTATTACCTAATAAGAACATTTCCTCTGTAAGTGATCTTAGACGAATCATACTGAGCACTCATTACTGCATATCAATTGCCAATAGATAGGCTCATTCCAATATTGTAGGATAACAGTTTTTTCTCCGCTTCATTTCAGCAGTTTAATTTGTATGTGTACAGTTTTATACTTTCAGAAAAGTAACTCATTTTATTCTATAATTACAAATAAATTATGAAAACTAATTTCGAAAATCAGTGTGTACGATTTGCATAGTGTATTCACACTGTTTTAAAATCACCACCAAGGGTCATACAATGAGATTGGGATACCTTGTTCTTCTGTAGATCAGAGTTTCTCTGCAATGCCTGATGAGCACTTTCCAGATCTGTGTATCTGGACTGCAAGTTTGATATGGTGGCAGTTTTCTGGAGAAAATGTAACAACCATAAACTCTTTAGTTCAAACATTCGTAAATATTTAATACCAATATATAGATGCATTTTTATCTCCACCAGACATTATTATCATGGCATAAATAAAAACCTTTCAATTATAGAGATAGCAAATAGCAGAAGCCCATAATATATGTAATTCTAAATGTTGAATCAGGCGCAGATTTGAGTTTGTCATAGTAGAGACAAATACTCCGAATGTGGACGTCTTATTATGTAGCAAGTTGTAACAATGAAAGTTTGACTATTAAGAATGGTCAGTTTTCACAGGAACACCATATGAGCTTTTATTTTGCTATTTGATAGAGAAGTTTATGTTAACTTTATAATATTACAACCTTCGTGTAGACAATTCTGACAACCAGGTCAAAATTAAATGTAGTAGAGCACCTCTAAATTATTCTTGCTTTCAAGGAATTGTTTTATATTCTGGCTGCTTGTTGAAATTGATAACTTCAATGAAGCCTGTGTGGAGCTTCACTCCAGGAAAACCAGGCTTTATGCATGTGTGTAAACTTACCTCCCAGGCTTTATGCATGTGTGTAAACTTACCTCCCAGGCTTTATGCATGTGTGTAAACTTACCTCCCAGGCTTTATGCATGTGTGTAAACTTACCTCCCAGGCTTTATGCATGTGTGTAAACTTACCTCCCAGGCTTTATGCATGTGTGTAAACTTACCTCCCAGGCTTTATGCATGTGTGTAAACTTACCTCCCAAATAAGCCTGTGTAGCCACACAGGTTAATCAGGGACGAGACATTTTGCCTAAACTTAATTTTTGTTAAAGAGATCCTTTAAATGCAAAAAACCATTAAAGCTGATAGTGTCGTCCCTGATTAGTCCCTGATCAGCCTGCGTAGACCGCATGCATTGAGTCCTATTTTTCCATAACAGACTGGTGTGTTACTACCTCTGCTATTGCGGTGTTCAGACTGATCACCTTCTCCTCCATCTCCATTCTCTCCCTGGTCAGACTGCTCACAATCCTCCCATGGCTTGCACTCTCCTCCTCCAGCATTGACCTGCAGTATGTAGGCATAGTTGAGCCTTGTTCTGAGAAAACTTGGCCTAATGCATGTGCGTTAAGTATCATCCCAGATTAGCCTGTGCAGTTTGCACAGGCTAATCAGGGACGACACTTTCCGCCAAAACTAGATTTTTAGTAAGGTAAGGAGGGACTTCCTTGAAACTTAAAATACCATAAAAGCGGATAGTGTCGTTCCTGATTAGCCTGTGTGGACTGCACAGGCTAATCTGGGATTACACTTTACACACATGCATTAAGCACAGTTTTCTCAAAACGCGACATATTTGTAGGACCAGTTGATAGGTCCATGGGGCATGGAATAGGAAAATGGGAATTAATTAATGAGTGTTATGTGTCACCATATTATCAGCCGGTTAAATTTGACTAATAGTAAATTAGAAGTATTTTTCTCGGTCTCAATGACGTAATAAAACAATGGCATTCAACTGTAGAAGACAAAGATTTTCCATATGAAGATCACTAAGTCAGAATGAGTTGTATGCCATGTGTCCAGCTTAGCTCAAGCCTGGTCAGCACAGTTTTGCTCAGTCTGGTCAAGAGCAATCATTTCCACTACATGTTTTGCAAGGATTTGTATTCATATGAGCAGACAGAGAAGCTCCTGACAAAAAATATGCAGGCTTGTGTGGTGCTATTCTGGCCACATATGGCATAAGACCCAATTTTGAGTGAAGTGGATCAATTCAATACTGTTAGATGTAGAAAAGTCACAGGATTAAATGGCAAAATACCTGATTATAATAGACAACAAATATTTAAGGATTATCAAATTTCATACCACAATCAAAAATTGATGAAATGGCCTGGAAAACCTATAGAATAAATGATTTTTGGTAAATGCACATTGGGATAAAGCACATATGCCCTGAATGATGGCAATATGACTGCAATCTTTTTTTTTATTCTTTAATTTGCATTTTCTTTTGTAAATTTTAAAAATTAAGAAAGACAATAATGCAATGAATAGAATACTAGATATAGTTGAATAAATGTATGTATATTTTCCTTGCAAAAAAAGTTTGAAACACAAGGAAAGATGAGCCTCACTAAATAAAATTAACTTCAATTAATAACAACCTAGCATTTTCTCTCTGAAATTTGATCATCCTACAGACTTAAAACATCAAATAAATAGAAATAAAAACAACAACATACTTTTCTTGTGAAATGTCTTTTATTCTTGTTTCAAGTTCAGACAATTGCTTCACCCGTTCTTGTCCTTGCGTCAACAAAGCTGCCTTTTCTTGAAGCTCTTTTTGACTTTTTGTTAACTCTTCTTCCTTCAGAATAAGCTGCAAATATATTGTATAACAAGAGATGTGTTTGTAAGAAACACGAAACACAATGCCCCCTTTTGCGCCGCTTTGAAGCCATATATTTGACCTTTAACCTTGAATGATAACCTTGATCTTTCACCAGTCAAAATGTGCGGCTCCATGAGATACACATGCATGCCAAATATCAAGTTGCTATCTGAAGCGACATAGAAGTTATGGGCATTTTTCGAAACCTAAACGCGAAACCTAAAAGCAAAGTGTGATGGAAGGACGAACGGACCGAAGGCCGGTCCGATCACTATATGCCCTCCTTCGGGGGCATAAAAATATAAGAATATTCTTTTTTACCAGTGTAATATACTTCATAATAAAGAATTGTTAAAGTTGGAATATGTATTCTGCACATAAAGCTCCAATGTCAAACAAAAAAGACGTGTTATAAATGTTATAATACATGAGGGTTTTATGATTTGCATATTAAAAATAAACAAGCTTCATTTGGTCTTAATTTAAACTTGACCTGTAAATATAACCTTGACTTTTGAGCATGGGGCGCAGTTTTGAACAGCTGTCTTAATATGGCAATCATTTGCTGTAAGTTATATTACTTTTTCCTTGGGAATTGATAAAGTCGCCGACAAAAAAGCATTGTGGAGATATTTGACAATTGACCTCTATGGAGGAATGAGAGTATTAGGGAGCTAGAGATACTGGTGTACAACGGTTATGCTGTCTCAAATTTTTATTTAAAAAGTCTTATACTAGTAAATGATAAAACGACTGTCTGTGCAAGCTTAATTCAGGCCATTGATAACCTTTGACCACTAAGTGTGGCCTTGACATATGAGCAAGGGAAATGGATGTTGTGCACAATATGCCATCTCAATACAGTGACCATTTGTGGCAAGGTTTCTTCATATTGCCAGATACATGTAAAGGATGACCTTGCCATAATGACAAGCCATATCACAGCCATTTATCACTTTCACATTTTTGAAACTATGCTTAAAATGCAAATTTCTGCATTAACACAAATAAATAAATGCAAGAGATTTGGAACGGCATTTTAAAAATTTGTCTTTACTTAAATTCACAGCTGATCGTTTATTTTAACTGTTAACATGGTGATTTAAGACACAAACAAAGCTATTAAGAAATCATGTTGATTTTAATGCTTTTTATATGTTTGGTTATAAATATTTTGTGTGTTAAAACATGTTCTTTATTAGAACATTATAACTATTTTTCAGAGTGAAATTAAGGAACAATACCATATGCTTCAATTTGCCTATTTCCTGTGTTGTAAACTGTTGGAATTCCTCTTTTTCTTCTTCTGTTTTGAATAACTTATCCCTTAAACTCTCTGCATCTTTTATTTTTTGTAGTAAAGTTTCCTTTTCCTAAAGAATAAAGAATAAAGAAAATTAATTCAATAAAAATCTGAAAAGTTTTGAACAGGTAAAGTTTTACAAATGTCTCTGGTGTCTAACAAGCAAAGCAAACCACAACAACATTATTATAATTTGGATGCATTTAATATGACCTGTGTCATGTGAATATTGGTCTTATGCCATATTCAGCCAGAATAGCTCTAGACCAGCCTGCGCATCCTCTCAACCTTGTCAAGAGGTACCCTGTCCATTAATGAGACCAAGAAACTTTGCGTGACTTTAAAGGGGACAGAGTACCTGCTGACCAGACTGTGCAATTAGCAGCCTTATATGGCATAAGACCCATTTTCATATGAAGCAGCTCATATGATCAAGAAACAAAATTGAAGTGAAGTTTTTCTGCAAATTTTGCAAACACAAGTCACATTACAGCAACAGTCTCGCAATCTTACTAGCAGGCAATATTTTAATTTTAAGAACATTCTAGTCATCACATTTTACATAAACATACATTGTTTGCTTTTTCCAACTCCAACTTGTGCTTTGCTGTCAAATTTTCAAGAATGGCCCTGTGTTGTTCAGCTAATTCCTGCAACTTTTTGGCCGTTGCTGCAATAAAAGGACATACAAGTAAATACATTGCAAATCTGAGACTACTATTTCTAAAGTTGCATTATTATTTTTTTTTATATAAGTTCTTGCTTCAATACAGTACACAATTGTTTGGATTTTGGGAAAAAAAACACAATTACATGAGTGTTGTCCAAATAATATACTGTGCTATGGGTCAGGCAGGCATAAATGATCAATTACTGATGATACAATAGGTTAAATACTACAGCTTGGCACAAAATTGATGACAAACACTATTCATGAAGCATTACCCCTAGGCTTTTCCAGTTTCGACAACAGGAGCATGGTTTGTAAATAAAACTTAGCTGGAGACCACTTTACAATTATGGTGTAAACCATAAACTGTGAAACCATTATTAATCCTCAGGCATTAATTTTCGTGTATGACGTCAATCGACTGATTGACGAAATCAAGATCCTAACGAACAATCACGTCCCATATTTGAACAAAATTACGACTGAATTACCAAAGGCATGAGGCATTAAAATCCAACGTAATCCACGCATACATACTCCGACTGTTTCGTAATCAAGATAATCCGGTTTTGACACAAAGGCGTGTAGATTACACAGTGTACTTATCTGACACGTGACATTACTGTAAAATACGAGTGCAGTACAGCTGTATTGACTGCGTTGACTTCGTTTAGGTAGAATAGTAATGATTAGTGCTAATTGTTAACAACTTTATTGCCCATTGTGTGCATTGTGTTTTTCAGTGTTGTTGCAGATTATACATCCTCCACGCAGCGGATCCAGATCAAAGAAAATAAATGAAATTAAAAGATGATGATGTGTGATCAACACCAGATTGATACCGGTAAATATTCTCCGCATTGATTACAAATTAATACACACCATACTGATTTGTGTTTGGTTGTTAGCATTTAACTACAATACAGGTGTGAAAATAGCTTGTTTCGTTTATGGGCAATCAATCTTTTTAATCATTGACAACTTTTACAAATTTTACGTTACTTGTTTCAAATCATTGTTATTTGTAGCATTTGAAAACGTAACAGGTAAAGAGAAATTAGCAATTATGACGATTAGTTCCATCCAAACGTACGGTAATTGTTTACAGAAATTGTCATTTTTGCGTGATTTTCTTGATTCAGGAAATCCCCGGAAAGCACGTTTTTTCGAATTACTGAGTATGACGCAATAAAACATTGCTTTGTATCTGAACTGTGCCTTATGAAACCGCTGTCCCATAATGCAGTGCACTTCCGAAAAATGGTGTATGTTTGTGTTTATGAAATGTTTAAATACATGTCATCCGCATTATTTTTTATTTAGTGTGTTAATTTAAATTTGCTAAATTCATTAACATTATATAAAGTGACATGTCAGACAAACTACTGTACTTACAGTGATCAAATATTTACGCTGCAAAACTTATCTAATATTTGACAAATAAATCGGATATTGACCGAATATGTTTTAATTTTTTATTTTTTTTTTCAGAGTCAGGAATTGGCGAATTTAAGTGCTGACGATTTTTTAAGAAATGACGAAATTTTGTGCTGGCGAAAATTAATGGTTTCACAGTAGTTCACTGTGGCTATAGAACTTTTATAAGTCTAAACAGCTTGTGATCTTGTGTATTCAGCAAGCTTCAGACAGGAATTATAGTAAACAATACAAACAAATGAAAAACAAAAAGTATTTAATTCTGATCAATAAATTATGATGAGAACTGAATAATTATATCAGGGTATTTTAAGCTCTTATACTTTAATGTCAATCTTACCATTCTGTTGTTTTTCTATAAAGGCTTCCAGTTTCTCAATTTTCTTGCTACTATCCCTAATGGCATCGGAGTATTCTGCACATAACAATACAAAAAACATATGACAGAGGTTTAAAAACTGTTGTATCAACATGAGACCAACTATTGCACTTTTTTCTGGTATATTATTATAAGGTATATGTTTACTATTTTTCCAAATAAGAACAATGATATTTGGGAGAGAATTAGTGCTTTAATAAAATAATTATATGTTTTTAAAAATAACATCTATTATCAATAAACGCCTTATTGATGTACAAATGTATATTTAAATCATAATCCACACCTAACAACCCATTTGTTGCTAGACCACCCCAAATAACCAAAACAAGAGGGCCTGAAAGGCCCAAAGTCGCTCACCTGAGATAACAAGATATTATTGGGACAAATCTTCTGACCAAGTTTCACGAAGATTGGAAAATAAATGTGGCCTCTAGAGTGTTAACAAGGTTTTACTATAGCCATATAAGGAAAAATGCCCCGGCCCCTGGCGGCCATGTTTTTCAACCAACCGGCATCATTTTTGAACTCATCCAAGATATTATCGGGATGAATCTTCTGACCAAGTTTCATAAAGATCGGACAGTAAATGTGGCCTCTAGAGTGTTAACAAGACTTTACAATAGCCGTATAAGGAAAAATGCCCCGCCCCTTGGAAGCCATTTTTTTCAAGCAAACATAATAATTTTCTAACTCATCCAAGATATCATTGAGACCAATCTTCTGACCAAATTTCATGAAATTGAACAATAAATGTGGCCTCTAGAGTGTTAACAAGGTTTTACTATAGCCATATAAGGAAAATTGCCCTGCCCCTGGTGGCCATGTTTTTTAAGCAACCAAAACAATTTTCAAACTCATCCTAGATATCATTGGGACAAATCTTCTGACCAAGTTTCATGATGATCGGAAAATAAATGTGACCTCTAGAGTGTTAACAAGGTTTTACTATAGGCATATAAGGAAATTAGCCACGCCCCTGTGGTGGCCATGTTTTTCAACCAACCGGCATCATTTTTTAACTCGTCCAAGATATTATTGGGATGAATCTTCTGACCGAGTTTCATGAAGATCGGACTATAAATGTGGCCTCTAGAGTGTTAACAAGATTTTACTATAGCCTTATATAGCCATATAAGGAAAAATGCCCCGCCCCTTGGCGGCCATGTTATTCAAGCAAATGTAACCATTTTCAAACTCATCCAAGATATCATTAAGACAAATCTTCTGACCATATTTCATCAAGATTGGAAATAAATGTGGCCTCTAGAGTGTTAACAAGGTTTTACTATAGCCATATAAGGAAAAATGCCCCGCCCCCTGGCGGCCATGTTTTTCAACCAACCAGCATCATTTTCGAACTCGTCCAAGATATTATTGGGATGAATCTTCTGACCAAATTTCATTAAGATTGGACAATAAATGTGGCCTCTAGAGTGTTAAAAAGATTTTACTATAGCCATATAAGGAAAAATGCCCCGCCCCTTGGCATCCATGTTTTTAAAGCAAAGACTACCGTTTTTTAACTCATCAAAGATATCAGTGGGACAAATCTTCTGACCAAGTTTCATGAAGATCGGAAAATAAATGTGGCCTCTAGAGTGTTAACAAGGTTTTACTATAGCCATATAAGGAAAAATGCCCCGCCCCCTTGCGGCCATGTTTTTCAACCAACCGCCATCATTTTCAAACTCGTCCAAGATATTATTGGGATGAATCTTCTGACCAAGTTTCATTAAAAAAGATCAGACAATAAATGTGGCCTCTAGAGTGTTAACAAGATTTTATAGCCATATAAGGAAAAATGCCCTGCCCCATTGGCAGCCATGTTTTTCAAGCAAACGTAACCATTTTTGAACTCGTTCAAGATATCATTGAAACCAATCTTCTGACCAAATTTCATGAAGATTGGACAATAAATGTGACCTCTAGAGAGTGAACAAGGCAAATGTTGACGTCTCACAACGGACAACGCACGATGGACAACGGACAAAAGGCAATCACAAAAGCTCACCATGAGCACGTTGTGCTCAGGTGAACGTGCTCAGGTGAGCTAAAAAATAATAATTATGCTGTTGCAGAAGAGATTATGTTTGGAATAGTTATATTAAAAGCTTGCTGGGACTATCCCATAATATATGAATGCGAAATGCCAGGTGATAATAATGATCAACAGAATTATAGGTGATGAAGCTTTTACAAATAAGAATGGAGAAGTTTTACCTGTAAGTCTGTCTTGAAGCTGTTTACACTGCTCTGTTCGTTTCTGTAAGGCGGCCAAAGGGTCTTCACTGGAGCTGATATCATCTTTTGTCTAAACACAATGCAGCAAGAAAATTTAGATACTGTAGCATAATAAAAGGCTTTACATCTAATATTTATAAGGGTGATCAACATAATGTTTAATGTATGTTTAAACTTAATTTTATTTACCGAACACAAACATAACAACAAAATTAGTAGTAAACAAATAACCATCTGAAAACAGTGACATATGCAATTATTTCAAGAGAATCAGTCTTTAAGTGATCCTACCAGATCTTCTCTAGATGTGTAAAATCCATCTGCTTCTTTCTTTAAAGGGCTTTGTGCTGGACTTCCTGGTAAGATGGACATTTGAATTGTTACAGTTTTAAGCATTCTCAACATTTTGTCCAATAGGGAAAAATGGGCCCCAAAACTCCTGATATTGTGAAAATTAGCTTCCTGAAAACTTCAGATTGGGAATATTGGTCATTTTTAATCACTTGGTATAATAGCACAAACTAATTCAAATTTTCATTTACATGCATTCTGGCTTCAAAAGTTTGGTTTCAGTGCTAATTTGTTTACTTGCAGATAATGGACTTTTGGAACAATATTGACAAGTTTTTTCCTACTTTGGGGGCAAAGCATATAGAAATTGGATGGCAAATGGGAATTTTGTTGTTTTTTTACAATGGGGAATGTACCTTTTACAGGTATACCTTTTACAGGTTGTTATAAAAAAAAGAAAGAAATGCAAACTGACCATCTAATCAATCGTTTGATAGGCGCAAGTAATATATCCCCGCTTCTTTGAAGAGGGAAATAATTAACCATTGTATTAAAACAATAAGTTCATTATCTGAATAGTAACAAATATGCATACACATGTTTAAACGTTAACTGATCAAAATAAGTTATTACATAATTTACTTAATTTTTTGATTGACTGGTACCTTAAACACAGTAACAAAACTTACTAGATGTATACAATCAACATTTGATGGCATAAACTTTGTGGTGAAAGGAAAGAGCTTGTTCACAACAAGGTAGGCTCAGAAAAAAAGCAGTCTCCCTTTCAGCAACACACCCTGGTTTTGAATACTGAACTGGCTTACCAATTTTCTCACACACATATGGAACCCAATGAAGGCTGCTTCTTCCCTTTTGTACTTAAAAAGGCCTACCATTATGATAGTGCACATGTGCATTACACAAGCAAAGGTTTATATTGCTGCATGAATTTTGTCACCAAGTGGAGTATTCTGTCAATACAATTTTCACAATAATTGGCTCATCATGTGATAAACAAATTATTAACAAACATAATCAATGCAGGGATAAATATACAAACCTGCCAAACTGAGTCTCTTTGGGCTGTTATGGACGGGTATCACAGTTTTGCTGCGGTCAACATCTGGAGTAACATTGCCTCCCTCTTTTTGTATTTTTTCTTTTAGCTTTGCAAACATGGCTGTTAGTCACTCAGCTGAAAAGTAGACATGAACAATTCTTCTTATTAAATAATTTTGGCTTTGGTACCCAAAGTAGAAAGTTTAATAGCATTGAAAAAATGCTTACTAACATATCAAACAACACTAATTTTTTTAATATTAATTGCAGATCAACAAGATCACACTTGTCTGGTTTCATGGATCACAATATAGCCAGATCATGATACATGTATATATATTGTCAGGTTACTGATTCATGCAAATGCATAGAGTACACCACAGGTGGTTAGCGTGTGGCTATGATATTAATTAGTGAAAACATCATTTTGAATGATAAATAATCATATTATAAGGAAAAATCAACTTTTCTAAAAAAATACACTTTCAAATATATATATATATATAACAAGGTATTCAACTCAAAATCACCGGAAAACAGGGTGCATTCACTAATTCACTACGGTAATTAATATCATAGCCACACTCTAACCGCCTATGGAGTACACTGGCCTATCTTGACAATATAAAAAATCAAGTCATGTTTTCATTATTTTTCACATCCTTTTTAACGTGTCATCCAAATTATATATAAATATGGTAAATTCCAGTAAGCCATCAAAATATAATTAAGATTGTTATAAGTTTAACATTATGTGTATTTGGTACGCATGCATGTGTATCTGGACAACACCTTTCCATGCGCATGAAATTTTTTAACTTGGGGTCTGCGTTCAGGTTTCCAAATCTGTGACCGCGATTCAAAAAACCTAATAACTACTGAGTCTCTTCAGATATTGCTTTCATATTTGGTATGCAGGTGTATCTGGACAACACCTTTCCATGCGCTTAATTTTTTTTACCCCTGTGACCTTGAACTTGAGGTCAGCATTCAGGTTTCGAAATCTGCGACCGCGATTCGAAAAAGGCTCATACCTACTGTGTCCCTTAAGAAATTGCTTTCATATTTGGTATGCATGTGTATCTGGACAACACCTTTCCATGCGCATGAAATTTTTAACTTGGAGTCTGCGTTCAGGTTTCAAAATCTGCGACCGCAATTCAAAAAAAGCTCATAACGTCTGTGTCCCTTCAGATATTGCTTTCATATATGGTACGCATGTGTATCTGGACAAGACCTTTCCATGCGCATAAAATGTTTGACCTGCTGTGATGTTGAACTTGAACTTAGGGTCTGCGTTTAGATTTTGAATTTTTTTATGTGGTTATCTCCGCCGTCTGTCCGTCAGTCCTTTTAGGTTATTTTACATATGCTTCTTCATTTCTACACCAATTTACTTCAAATTGATACTGAACTTCTCTTATGACAATACGGTCAATCTCAACTATGCATGGCCCCATTACAAAACCCTTGGGCGCCCCTGGGTCAAACATGTGGCGTGGGGATACTCGTTGGTCTCTGCCGAGCCATTTTTAGTTAAACATGATTTTATATATTTATTTGAATATTTTCGGCTCCTTGGCCAATATACTATCCAGGGTAAGTTACTTCCACCTGTGACTACCAATGAAATTTGTGTATTTTCGTCATAAAAATGTAATGCTTAAATGCAGCAATGTCAAAACTGACAGTCTTTCCAATAATTCATCCAATAAATAAACATGCAAATGATAATTCCTTTAGTTCAGAAAGAATACTATGTTGCAGGCTACATCATACAAAGATTTTTTAAACATTCTAAAATAATAAAATTGCTTGGCTAAAAAAATACATTTATTTAAAGTGTTTTTCACTAAAATCATATAAAATGTTCGTAATCGATTATATAATAAATTTTGCCATATAATAATCTTTATGTTCATCAAAAATAATTCAATTTAATATAGCAATCTGGTACGAGTTGACATATTACGAAACGCAAATGTGGTCATAAACCGTACAAGTGTATTAAGGGCTAGGCAAGATAATTATTGCGACATTAATTTTACCAGCCTTGTGTTAACCATTGAAAATTCAGGTCATCCTTTTAACAACATGTGAGCTAAACATGTAAACATATTAGCTGCCAAATTGACAGTTTACGTTTGCCGACTTCCGAGTCATTATTAACCCAAAGAGACAGAAGGTAACACACAACCATAATTATCTGCTCTCTAGATGAATACCATTTGCAGAGACTCGCCCTTGTTCTTTTTCTCGGATAAATGGCTGTAAATAATTAAGTTATTTATTAACTATTTTTATAATTTATAAACAGCACTTACTCCGGACTTTGAATGCAACTAATAGTAACACTTAAAATGGTTCAGCCCTATTAGTCTGTTCGGGGTTTCCATAAAGTTGTAGAGAACCACATTACAACTATTGAATAACCCAGGGACCTATTTGTTTGTATAGGTCCCTGAATAACCCAGTGTTTTTAATCGCATACAATTTATGCAAGCATGCTTTTTAATAATTTTTAAGCCAATTATAATGTTTTGCAATATACAAACATAAACATCTATATTTCCCTTCAGCTTCTGTTGTCGGACAGTTTATCACTGTTCTCAGTAAAAATCTGTCGTTCGCCTAGATGTGTTGAAGAGTATGCCTCATTCGTCGTTGCTCACACTTGTTGGCGTTTATTTTGTTAAATATATGAGATTATGTTGTAGCAAGAACTCATGAAAACTCGTTGTCATTTGAGACATTCCTGGTTGATTAATTCATAAGCGCGAATACCAATTGGGAACAGAGATGCGATGCATAAAAAATCCGCTTTGAATGCTGGCTTCAAAAACTTAAAGCTGGCTTCAACAACGTAAAGCTGGCTTCAACAACTTAAAGGTTTTATAAAAGAGTGTAAACGAATACCGAGCATTACCAGCGATGCATAAAAAGCCACTTTGCATGCTGGCTTCAACAACTTTAAGGTTTTATCAAAGAGTGTTAACGAATATCGAGTTTGGCCACCACAATCTTGTAACTTTTATGGAATACTTACGAGTTAAGTTTTATCATATTCAGAGGTATGGATTGACTGCGCTAAATTATCATCAGAAATATTAAAGGTTCGAATACGCTAAAATAAAATAACCCGACAAAACCCATTGATTTTACTTTTGACCAAAAATAAGAAGCGAACAAAAAATGTTTACCGAATATTCTACTGACGAAAGTAAACATTGTCTCATATGACCATCATATACGACCGATATTTTGCATACTAGATTTTTGGTTTTCTGTTGTTTCATAGTTCAAGATAAAGATGTAATAGACCTCAGTGTAGACAGACCACTAGCTACTTAAAATTAGTGGTATAGGTTTATCTCATAGACAGACCACTAGCTACTTAAAATTAGTGGTATAGGTTTATCTCATAGACAGACCACTAGCTACTTAAAATTAGTGGTATAGGTTTATCTCAGGATTAGGCCGGTTATGCTCACTGGTCATGTTTTGATGAAGAAATATTGACTAAATGCTTCTGTGTGACTGCTTTGTATTTACCGCTGATGAATTAGACGAAAGCACACAAACCTATCATGTCATATGTATATGTCCATATTAAAGCGATTTTTTTATTTTCACAGTATGATCTGAAATTCGCTTTTATCAAACATGTGTTTTATTATCGCTTTAGTTGTTTACTTTTTATTCTTGAATACTTAAAATATGTATCGAAGTTTTCATAATACTTAAAAATTAGCGCTATATACACCAACCATATTAACTCGTATGACATGCTTGTCATTTAATCTTTACGCTATTGCGAATAACAAAAGCTGGATACTTTCTTTTCATGAAGTACGGTTAACAAACGCGAACGCCTCACAAATTTAAAACAATAGTTTCTATTTTCCCAATATTTACCATACATGCAATAGACAATACAAATATAACAGTCACAGTCGTTATAAAGTCTTTGTTAACGGTTCATCATCGCCTCGATTTTTATTAATATTTCTGTGTTAATAAAAAATGCAACGTGTTATTTCATCATGTGCCTATTGCTTCGTTGGGATTTGTTTGCAACTGATTACAGGTGAATATCGTTTTATTTTATTTATTTTCATTTTTTTTGCATAATTTTACAAAGATACATGTTAAGGTAATGTGTTAACGTGCTGTATTTTGGCACAGTTAAGCACAGGAGGGAATCCCGTATATTTTTTTGTATATATGCTATTATAGCATATATACAAAAAAATACGGGATTCCCTCCTCTTCAGTTAAGTACATATATATTTTTCTCATTGCTTTGACACTTTTATTAAAAAATGATGCACTTTATAGTGTTTATTTGATTATTTTATTTTTTGACAGGCACAAGTGGTCAAATTACTTCATGTCAGTTTCCTTCAGAGTTCAATCAGTCTGTTTGGAGAGACAGTAGAAAGGGTTTGCTAAATTTTACATCTAGGACAATGACCGGGTGGGAGTTTCACTATGGAAAACAGACTTTCACGGAAGAAAATCCAACGTGGAATTGTCATAATACGTCTACAAATGGCCTGATAACTACACTTTTGTTTAAGTAAGGTCTTTATAGAACATTCTATCATTGCGTTTATTTCCACAATAATGGTGAAAAAGTCTACACTGCGTGTATTATGTGATGACCCGTTGATTTATGACGTAATCCTATCGTTCTAGGTATGTTCTTAGGAGCCCTGAGACAGTCCAGTCCGATTAGAAATACACGCGTGCAATCCAGACATTTTTCACATCGAGAGACAATATACGGGATACATTTGCATAAATATTGGGGTGTAGGGGTGGTTGCGGTGGAGCAATGATATCATAATGTGATGCCGATAAGTTTGAACATATATGTCATATGCCCAGATTTAAGCTATAAAACTCTTCTTTCTCCAGACCATAGATCTGCGCTTGATTTACACTTGCTAACTTGCATTGACAATTAATGCTATATGCTGGCACATTTTGTTATATCATACGTGCATAATTGGCAAATATTGAAAGACTTTATTATAAAAAATGTGTTTAACCAGCATGCATTATATTTAGTATTAACTGTTCTGTATTTTAGGTCAAATAGTACCATTACTGTGCTTGCGGAGCAGTTTCAACCATACATGTGCATGCGACTTACCAAAATAACTGACCATTCTTACTATTACCAACTAGCGTGGGGTAAGTTCTGTTAATATATTCATGTTTTCATTCAATATCTTATAGTTATTTGAAGAAAAACAAACGATTTCATAACCATGTACGCCTATTTGCATGGTTGTTTTAGTTGAGGAATCCCGGTTGCATAACGAACGAATAAAACCACAGATACCGTCAACCGCCATAAGTGATCCTCTAACTCAGCTGTGTCTGAATAATCAAAGCCTTCTTCCACCAGATCACGAGTACCACATCATGATTAAATACGGTACGCATGATTTTACTACGTTTTAAATAATTACGGCAGTTATTATCTAGATTTGCTTGAATTGCAGATTGTAATAAAAAAACATTTTTTTATTATTCCGTGTTTACGTACATGTACTGTGTAATCGAAACTATATATCCGAGTTCTTTTTACATGATGTTTAATGTAAAATGTTGCTAGGTTAAATTTTTGTTCAAAACACATGTCAAACGACTTTTCAATTTAATGAAATGACTAATGTATGTGCGAAGTCTTCTGGCAAATAACTTAACATCTCTACAAGCCCACTCTACTAAAAATTAATCTAATTATAAATCAGCGTATCATGAACAAAGTTTTAAAGACAAATATTATTTTTCAATATCAAATCCATTGTGTATACCTAACATTATCTTACTTTGAGATTAAATAAAAGAAACCCATTTGTTAGTATATATTAAGTATATGTTCCTTAAACCTTTTATTTTACAGGATCTGAAACAAAAGCCATAAAAGACTGTCCTTCTTCTTTTTATGGTGTATATAACTACACTGTAAAGGAAACCACTGCCGAAGGGAACCAAACTTATTGTGGGAAGGGCACGGAACGGTGGGATGTCTGTTCTGATTACCAACGCATGAACTTTAACTATACCGCATGTAATACAACTATCGCCTACTCAAGTAAGTTTCATTCTATATTATTGCGTAAGTTTTACAATTAACAAATACATCTTATCAATAAAAAAACAACTACATGCACTTTTACTGCTGTAGACGTTTGATCTGCTTCTACTGCTGCAACAACATTAACTACTTCGAATTATACCATTGCAACAACAACGGCTATCTCTTCTGTTATGTTCAAATGCATGTAACCTGCGTTCTGTGTCCGCGTTAAGCGTCAAGGTCTCGCAGACGTAGAGTAGTATGGAGACTACGGGGACTTGTAGAGCTTGTACTTGGTGGGGAAGCTGATGGGATGGGACTGCTTGTCGACAACCAGCGCAGTCTAGCCATCGCTGCGGTCGACATGACAATTCACATTAGGACCTCAGCAGTACTGGTACCATTCTTGGACAGGGTTGCGCAAAAATACTTGAAGCTGGTCACCTCTTCTAGCTTCTCTCCGTTCATGGTGATATCTGCACTGGTGTTGGTCGTGTTGTTCACCATGATCTTCGACTTCTCCGTGCTGACCTCCATCCCGTATGCTCCTGCTCTGTCATGGAGTCTGTTGGTGAGATCTTGAAGTTCACTGCAGGTGCCACAGAAGAGCAAATCTTAAGTTGGAGATGTGTCTTCCACCGAAGGAGATAAAGGTGCGGTGGTCATGGAGAGTCTCCTGCATTATCTTCTCAATGAAAAGGTTGAACAGGACGGGTAGAACAGACATCCCCGACGGACGCCTTATGCTACTAATACAATGCTACTTCTACTACTACTTCTACGTTTTCTACAACAACAACAACAACAACTATTATTATTATTATTACTACTACTACTACTACTACTACTACTACTACTACTACTACTACTACTACTACTACTACTACTACTACTACTACTACTACTACTACTACTTCTACTACTACTACAACTTCTACTACTACTACTACTACTACTAGTACTACTACTACTACTACTATTACAACTTCTACTACTACTACTACAACTACTACTACTACTACTACTACTACTACTACTACTACTACTACTACTACTACTACTACTACTACTACTACTACTACTACTACCACTACTACTTCTACTACTACTACTACTACTACTTCTACTATTACTACTATTTCTTTAACTACCGCTACTACTACAGTTGATGATGAGATACAAGTGTTATGTATGTTTAACTATCATATAGTTTTAATTTAATGCTGATAGTTGTCTTACGTGCTCATTTTTTGCAAAAAGGACGTGTTTGTTAATTGTAGCGACCGGAAAGGCATTCTGCGTTTATGAGAAAACTAGTGGCTCAAACTTCTTTACTACTGTCTACAGTCAAGACTCTGGAACATTTTCATGCTTCGTAAGTGTTCAATTTGTGATGGGTGAGAAGTTGGGTTAATTTTTCCTTGTTCCTTATTCACGCGTAACATATGTGTTATAGGGTTTAAAAGAACAATAATGCAAACATTTCTGAAGTAAATCAAAACAAACTAACTCGAATACATTTACTTTATGTATTACGTTACATATAAAAGGTTCATTCTTCGCGCTTGCATAGGATTTGTTGTTTAAACCGAACCGATATTTTCTAATTCGAATACTAACTTCACATCAACAAAATCTAAAGCGTATACTATTATTTTACATGTATGTGGAAAAAAAAATCTTGTACATTTAAACATGCTTGTTTTTATTTATAATCCAGTTCCTTATTCGAGGCTGAATAAGGAAAAAGGAACCAGTTCCTTATTCCTTATTCAAGCCGAATAAAGAACTGACATTTTCTTACTTAAACATCAACGAAATTGATCCAAAATTAACCATTAAGGAACAGTTTCTTATTCCTTATTCAAAAAAGGAATAAGGAACTAGGAAAAGGAACCAACTTATCACCCATGACCGTAACTCGAACCAAACGTTTTCTGTTTTAAGAGGTTCTATTTATCAATCTGTCTACAGTGAATATCATATAGTTCATAGAATATCTATACCTAATTGTGGATGTTTGCTTGAAATGATATTCAGACTTTTATTTTGTGACAAGCTCTTGCTTCTGTTACAGAGGGAATTATCACGTGATGTTTTAAAGGAAGTCAAGATGGCGACGCCCATGCCGACACAGGTATTTTTCGCGAGTTCATACCCTTGATTACTTTATTTTATTTGAATGCCGCTCACTTTCCAGCCATATTAGCAAGAACGTGATTACTTTTATTTCGTCTAAATATTTGCTCTATATCTCGACTTGATCTGCCACGAAATTTGTTAGCGTGATAAAAAAAATAACAGCTCCCGCTAAGAAAAAGTTGTTGCGAGTTAAGTCGCGGTATAAAGCGAACATTAATACGACATACACGCCAATGACTTTCTTACTGATATGACTGGAAAGTGAGCGGCATTCAAAAATAAAAACAAAGTAATAAAGGGTATACAACGGCGAAAATTTACTTTTTCGGTACGGACGTCGCCATCTTGATCTTCACGTGATACTCCCTCTGTGATATGTGTATTTATAATATTTTATTACTTAAATAATCCCATGATCAGATGGGGTCAAAGGCATCCGACGGTAGTCTGAAGGTCTCACAAGCTCATGGTAGCTGTACAAAGACACAGACTTCCACCATGATGCCAACCTTGACTAACGGAACAATAGTGGGCTTGAAGATGGAACTGACTCCTATTGGTATGTTCCTCAAGTTACATGTGTGCACATTCAACTCTTGGTAGTTTTTATAGTGTTAGGTATTTACCAGTAGCGTCTTAATTTTTATTATTACGCATTCGAATATATTACAAAGAAGATAATATCCGTTTGTACTAAAAAGACACGTGTTCATATGGTACATATATCACGCCATCTACAAAATACTCTTCTCTCATTGGCTGTTTGACGTCACATGCTGACCCCATATATTCTATAATGGTGTCAGTAGTCACATGCTAAGCCCATATGTTGACATATGGTGTCAGTAGTCAGAAGTCACATGCTGACGCCATAAATTCTATATGGTGTCAGTAGACTATATGGGACTACTAGTTATATAAAAACATTGATTGTCCTTGCTAATTTGATGAGAGGGAAAGTAGTTGGCGTGATATAATCGTTACAGGGTTAGTTACGGACCTGATACGGGAAATAGGGTTCTGTTAAAAAAACTCGACTTATGTAAAAAAAAGCAAAGATGTTTTATGGTAAAAAAATCACCGTAAACCTCAACGTGTGACATAGAGCCTCTGAGAAAGAGAGACGGATGTTTCACGTGACACGTCGTCTTATGATTTTTGACTTGTGTGCCGAGTTATTTGAAAATCCTTAACAAACGGCAAAGTTATGGAAAAGACAATGTTTCACACAGACCCACAGGACGCAGAAACCCACAGGACAAACAAGTAGACGGACAGTGCATTACCGCCTTTTTCAATGAGGGGATTCAAACACATCAATATAAATTTATGCTAAAACAAAGCAACCAAAAATAGTCATGCTCTTATAGATCACGATTAAGAAGTCGAAGTCGTGCTCAAATTGTTCATGCATAAAAATATAAATTTCTGCATATGAACCAAGCGTTGATCTTTATCTAGAGTTTCAACTTTAGCATTTGAATTATTTTGCATTAATTGCTGCTAACACATTTTTGACACGACATAATTTCTACGTAGCTTTGACATGAATACTAATTTAAGCCTGCTTTCCGTTTATTTCAGTGCTCTGTCGTAAGTATCACTCATTTAATTTTACAGATTTATTAAATATTAAAATGAAGTTGTTTATACCGAACACTGATCTCGTAAAATTTAATGTAAATCTGCGAGCGGAAACATTTATTTCTAATTCAAAAATGTATCTACTGCAGATTGTACTTTATTTTTATTTATTTGTGTCCACAGCTATAACTACAACCTGTAAGTATGCCACGAGTGGATAGTTTTACACCTATTTTTTTATTTCTATTATATACATGTTTCAGATAATTGCAAAATGTATTTATCAATACTTAAAATACAACTCGAGTTAGCATTATGCTATTAATTTTTGTTTCGAAGTCCGTATTACCTGCTGAACTATTTTCACTGACGATATCGTAGAGTCATGTAAACTTGCCATATTCTATCTTGATTACTTGAGCTTATCTTTAAAGTTTAGGGACACTTAATATAACAGTATACATATTAAATCTATCTGACTGTAAACCCTTGTTTTTTATATTATTTTTTAAATCAGCGGAATCTGACTAAACTTTAGACATGCACCTGCAACACTTAAGTTCAACGAACGCCATTATTTAGACTATAATTTTCATCAATCTGCAAAAACATTTAATAAAAATAAAAGCACTTTTTTTATATTCAACGGGCGTTAAATCCAAAAAAGTATGTGAGAGAATAATTACATTGCAAATGAAAATCAAGACATGGGTACCTTTGTATAAAATATTGTAATTGTGTTTAATAACAATACATTTTTGAAGTGCTTTGAGGTATACAATAAAACATATATTACGCTATTAGATTGTTCCAAGAGTAAGGATCAGCCTCGTTGCTCTCACTATTTGCACTCGACGCTCCACCTTTAGCGTGAGAAAACATAGCACAAGACGAGCGACTTACAATACTCTTTGACCAATTGACCAGCGTAATATTATATATTTGTTTTAGTATTTATGATAACTTATTTGTATGTCTACTAATTTGCAATTCGTATTTTTTTTCTGTTACAAGTGCTTGAAATACTTTTTTCAGAAAAGGTAACATTTTCTATATTCGATTTCAAATGGATTTTTCTTATTTTTGCAGCAATTAGTACGACAACTAGTAAGTACGACACGTAATAAACTTATTTAGTTTCATTTTCATTTTTTTATGTCATATTTAATATTAATATCTTACTACATCATTAAACTAGGTTATACAAATGGTATTCAATATACAATTTTAAACATAATTTAGGGAGTTAGCTATACATGCAAATGTTCTTGTTTAACTATTTTGTGAAATAAACCATTTGTAACGCTCTAAAATGTATCAGTTGACATAATACATATAGTAGCTAATAAAGGAAGTGTTCCCTCAATCATCATCAGTAAATATAATTATGTTCAGTCATTGAAAGTCCTGTAGTTTATAACGTTTGTTCAAATTTATATTAATTACAATATTTACTTAATATTCAACTCCATTCTCTACTTAAGACTACAGAGGTCAGTTTGTGAACATTCTTATCTCTTGAAGCATAACCTAACGCTAAATTTATGTACTTTCATGAACAATATTTCATTAAATTCTTTTCATCAAATCGTGTACTATTGCAGCTGCCAGTAATAACATAGCGACCGAAAGCAGTGGTCTTTCAGCCGGAGCAGCGGCGGGGATTTCGGTGGGAATCATAGCCATGATCGCAATAGCAGTCATCTTCATTTGCCTCTATCTGAAATGTAGAAGCAAACATGGACAAAGGTCACGACCAGATAAGTCATCAGAGCAAAAGAAACATACATTTAGTTTTCCTTCGTTTGCATTTGTTGCGAAACTCTGCAAGAAGAGCAGCGAACCTAAAGAACCACAAAACACAGCCGTGTCCCCCAGGAGTTTGAATTGTAAGTAAACGTTTAATGATTCACAAAGTGTGTGCCTATACTTAATCAAATTTTGTAATGCATTCAACGCTTTGCTGCACAAAACACATCGACGCTTTTCATAAGTACACGTATAGTATATTTCTTGACGATACGTTTAAACGCATACCAATTGCACGAAACACATCACAGCATTGCATTTTCTTATTGCATGCTATTGTTTCTCTAAAAGTGTGACATTTCTGCTTACTCGGTTAACCTTACCACAGGAATAAAACTGAAATCCGAAATTTTGGACGATGCAGACTAAAATCAAACTTCCCACGGGACTTGTTTACAGATTGTCTATATGACAACTTTTTGGCAGAGATTCAAACAATAAATGAAAAATACAAATCGGGGAGAAAAATACTACTCATAACGTACAATCATACTGACAATACAGCTTCGTTCATGAATTATCACTATTTGATATTGATAAAATAACTCGAAACTCTAGCGTATTTTGGAATGATTCTGTTGTTTGAGTTAAATTTTATTGCAACACGTAAATCAATTATGTAAAGCTGAAAATGTCACAGTGCTGTTAGCACACTAGATGATCTCCAGTATTTATATCCATAGGAAACCGGTTAAAACCCCGCTCTTAATCTTAATTTACTCGTTTATTGTTCTTCTCAATATAATGGAGCTCTACAGTTCCTTAGTTAAAAAGAATAATTTAAGGCATTCATTGACACACGTCAAAAAATGCCCAAATCTATGAACAAGTCCCTGTAACAAAACATTTATCCGCATGCCGGTGGTCTCGTTGTAGATGACATGGAACGGACACTGTCAAATATAACAGAGGTGTCTGAGCCTGAAGAACACCCACAAGACATGAATGTATCACAAAGACAAACTAGAGCCAATAGTACAAAACACACAGCAAAAGCATCGTTGCAAACGAAACTCGTGGAAGCGCTTAAAGAGAATGACACAGTAAGCCTAAATGGACAAATGTTCACAGATATATCAAAGCAGAATCTTTCGCCCGATATAAGTGTTTCTAATGATGAGGTCATTGCAATCGACAAGAAAGCACTGGACGACAATGATGAGAATATTGAGGTCACCAGACTTATTGAAAATAAGACAGGAATGAGCAAAGATGTACCTTTCGTTAATTCAACTGAACATATATTTCAAGAATACGATGCAGCAATGTCTTACGCGTCTAGTATGACTATGACTGATCGTTCTAAGACAGAGTCTGAACTCACACCTAATATGTCGATAAGACGTCGAAAAGACGAAAAGGTAGTAAATGTGGTAAAGCCGTTCGGAGAAAAACATAACTCGTTCGGGCTCTTATCATCTAAAACCGAAAGCCACATTAAAATGTCTAAGCGTAAACATCCATCACGCTTACACAAATCTGAATTTAACATCATTAACGCGTTAAAGAAAGAATCGCAAACACTTGCCCGCAAGTCGCACTTAAAAAAGAGCTTCTCGAGAAGCAATTCATTAGAATGGAATTTTGAATATGTGTCACCCTACGCCATGACTCTGGAACAGAAAGAGGCATTAATGGAGCGCAAGAGGAAACTTCAAAAAAGGAAAGAGAACTCAGAGAAGAAGAAACGGGCTGAGAAAGAAAAACGAGAGAAAGAATGTGAAGAAGTTTACGAAAAATGGTTGCAGAAGAAGAAAGAACTTAAAAATAACGAACAAAGCGATTAAACAGATTTTGAATTAATTATGCTTTTGTTTTCGGGCATAATCATTAATACACATGCCATAACAGCATTAAACAACTAACCTCTCGTAAGATGTTGATTCAGTCATTGACAACTAACACAGCATATGCAATTAATATCATCACTAGTTTGATTTGAAGCACATATACATATATAATATTGTTTATTTGGTCCTGGTGTACATATTCTAATATGTTATTTTAGTTTTTCTGCACTAAACTATATTTGTGAACTCTTTGTGTATTTATGCAGTTTTTAAATAAAATTAAAAGGCATGTAATTTTTTTGTGTCGAACAATATGTCAACCGGTGATTAACAATTACCAATTATACTATAAGATAAACACAAAACATTATGTTATAAACTTTAAAGTACCCACACTACACACATATTTGTCATGTTAAATGCTTGCAAACAAACTGATTAAAAGTGTGTCACCAATGAAATGAAAACTACTTTTTTATTTGTAGCTAAAGTAGATATAGATCAACTTGAGCATCGGCGTTATCCTCGCTGGATACTCAGCCACACTAGTACACCACCTCTAGGTACCGTGTCGCCTTCGAAACAAAGACGACATCTTGAAGAAAGTTCCTCAAAAGAATCTCAAAAGAGCAATTTGGGGCGTCCTTCCGAATCAGCTGATGACGGCCAAGCGTCAAAAAGCACAGGCTTAGTAACACGGATGTCGTCAGTTGAAAATCGTCAGCACAAGGACTTTGAAACTCAAATGAAGCAACGGTACAGACCTATAGTATTACTGGATTTGGAACAAGAATCTGGACCGAAAACATTAAAACAAGATTTGAAACACGAATCAATGCGTGGAAACACGGCTCAAGGCGAGACAGATCCATATGATAAAACGCACGAATACGAAATAACGGGATATATAGTTTCTAAAGAAGACACCCCTAAACCCTCACAAAGCTTAACCAAAGTTCCATCAGTCAATATAAATTATAACACAAATTTGCTTACAACAGAAATCATAACTGCCCCGACACAGAAAGGGTTACCGACTAGCAAAACGTTTAGTCCTCTATTTCCTCTTGGTTTAAATCCATCCGCATCGCCTTATTCTTCGCTACCAGTTTCATATTCCGTTTCACCAAGCGTTGACTTAGATATGGAGACAGACACTACTATCGATTCGCCAAAGCCAACCCTCCAGCCTCTTTCAAGAGAACTATCAAAACACACAATACATTCGAGGGTAGAAACAGTTAACAGTACAACGTCAGCTACAGGCATACGTATTGAGAATTTAGAGTCGTTGAGAAAACCGTCAATAACTCCGGTATCAGTGCCAGATAATCCATTTGAAAAGACACCAGCTACGTCAAAAGAAATGCATAGTCTTCCAGATAACCATTCGATCATTAAAGGCTTCTTTCGCAATAAAGAAAAAAGGTATTCTTCTACATTTCTGAATGTAAAATCAACCATAGGCGACTCCCCTACTACCATCAATTCAAAAGAGGTAAAAGAACGAAAACTGGTAACGCCTATGAAATTAAGGAATTCTTCTAGAAAACTGTCTGGTAAACGTCGACGTGCTTCAAAGGGGAAGAAAAAAACGGGCAAGAATGCACTTAAACTTTTGGAACGGTGTCAAAACTTACATAAAACCCCAAACAAACTGGGTGAGTTTTATAATGACAATATTCCAATGTTGACTCCTCATATGGAGGCAAAAAAGATTGATTTAGATGGATCAATTAGTGGCATTGCGTATGATGACGATAATCTCAAAGCTAGGCAGATGCAAAATACACCATTAAATGGCGACGATGAAAGAAGAAGTACAAAGTCAGTAACCTTTAGACCAACGTCTTCAGAGTTAAGAAACTATCCGAGGAAAACGCCTTTTCAAAACTCATCTCCATTAGGACATGCAAACAGTCCACATGCTTGGAAATCACCGCATTCGCTCTCAAAAGATAAAATTGAAAATGGTTGCGAGTACTTTTTGGAAAACGAATCGGCAGTCATTGTACTAAACGTTAAAAAGAAAGGACCGGTAGGTGAAGAACGAGTAAGGAGTGTGCGCGAAGACTTACCGAGTGTTTATGAAGAGTGTGAAGAAGATGAAGAAGAGGCTGGAAACGAAAAAGATGATTTGGAGGATGAGGATGAAGAGAATGATGATGAACAAGGAAATGATGACGGAGAAGCAGACGAGGATGAGCATGACGAGGACGACGAAGATGATGATGATGAAGAGGACGACGAAGATGATGACGACGAGGACGACGATGACGAAGATCAGGATACTGACGAAAGTGACAATAAGGAAGATGTTGCAAAAGAATTTCACGGAAAAAAGTTTATGACAGCTATGAAAATAACGTATGGTGATGTTAATGGTCACGATTCTGACCCAGATAGGATGATAATGACAAAATACGGAGAAGATTTTGAAACACAAGAGATATAAATTATTGCGTAGTTTTGTCAGTCCTTACGTTTCGATTGTTGATATTAATATGTCGTACCATGTTTTCAAACTACTTGTACATTTTTTTTTCCACAAAACTTAGTGTTCTTTTTTTTAAAGTTCTAGATAACGTATTTAATTTATTCGATGCATACATGCTCACTCAAGCATCGCCTTTTGGAAAATAAAAAAAGATTATTTGTTGATGTCTGCTATACATCTTACTTGAATTGGACTGGGACCAGTGTACGTAAGACGAACACCAAACGAGCAATTTAAATTTAAAATAACACCATTAATGAAACATAAACGTTCAGTGAAAATCTTTTCATAGTGAATTACAATTGGCATTGGCGAAAAATAAGTAGCCTATCCTTCTTGCTATGTATGTATATGTAAACGTATTGCTCAGGTGGCACACACAGTTGACACACAGGTTTAATTTGGAATCCATATTAACCGATGAAAGCCGGGAAATGTGTATCGATACCCGAAGTAGAACACAGTCTAGTTCCAGTAGATCACGCCGAGTTTCTCGTCGTGATTGTATACACATGCTCTAAATGTTTTTAATACTTTTGGGAGCCGGCATTGTTGACGACAGAGTAAAAGTGCCTTACGAATGGCATGTGTCACCTATAAAATGGATTCGTTGTATGAGTGAGTGTTCTGTATTGAAGAAAAACAATAACACCCACACTGTAATCCCAACTTTGATTATTGTATTTTTAAGTAAGTGTTGTCTTAAACAAGTAGTGCATACTAACAAGAAGCTCTCTTCTGAAAGAATTCCTGAAGTTTCATTGTTTGTTTCAAGCAACACGATTATAGAGAATACTTTGTTAGTGTGATTATGTACTTAAATTTATCCCATGAGTGAAGAAAGGTTTACGTGGCGAGGCTTGCCGAGCCTTGTAAGCCTTTCTGAGACGAATGGGATAAATTTAAGTACACAATTACACTAACATAGTATTCTATTTATCCTACACTATTTTTTTTTATCTAATTTATTCCTGATGCAATAAAAATAGTAGTCTTTAATTTATCAAATAAAAGCAACAACACATTAAATTAGCTGAATCTAACATTGCGTAGTAATATTAATTGTGATATTTCCCGTTTACGGAACTCGAAATAGTCTTTAAGAATTCCACGCAAAAGAAGAGTAACGAGACAAAATATCGCTATACGCCTCGATTCAAATTTGATCAGCGTTCCAAATGTTACACATTTAAGTAGAACACAGACGGTTGTGTTCAAACTACAATTCTGGTTTCATCACTGTAAAATACCGAAAACAAAAATGGCTGCCATTTTGCAATTTACAAAACGTGTAGAAACCTACGTGAAGTTGCGTAGATCTTCTAACCATGTTTATGTTCGTTAAGTTTAATTTGCTTCCATGACGAGTTAAAATTCTGGACACATTTCTTCATCGCCATCGATCTTTTCCATTTTAAAGCACTGGAAGCAAGCAGGCAATTCTTTGTGAATTTACATTCTTTGATCGACTGACAAAGGAACGACTTATTCATTAAAGAAATTAATTATTACCCTTCTAACTCAACATCGATTTCCTTCGAACTGTTAAAGAACAATCCACTGATACTTTTCTTAAATTTAATCAATCAATTGTTCAACAAAACATCGCGTTATTCGAGTACATTCGACATTTTAACGAACTCGAAAATGCAGTCTCACCAGTTTCATTCCAGTTTTATATTCCAACACTGTGTTATTCAGTCACATTCATAATCCATCATTCATAATTTATAATCCAACACACCCACTAATCGTTCGATGCTTAAAAAATATTTAACTGTTAAATAAAAACCATCCAAGTCCGAATTGTTGTTGTCCTTTAATCCAAAGCGTCTAGCTTGTTTCGTCATTTAAATTACGCCAAATGAGATACGTCATAAATTGCGTAATCAAATCAATGAAAATATAAGTATAAGTAATAATATAAATATGATTGTATGACTCAAAACCTGTGCCCATCGTTAATGTAGTATAAAAGAAAGATATATATTATAGACGTTAAATACCCGGCTGAGCCGGGCCGATCGGTGATAATCTGCCCCAGGTCGCTAAAGCCCTATGGCCGTTATGCTTCCTGCGGGCCGATAATCACTGCTCGGCCCGGCTCAGCCGTGTATTATCCTCTTAATAATCCATCGCAAACACACACACTCGTTAACTCGTCCAACGACTGCGTACCCAATGACCTGAATGACGCTATCAGGGGTTAAAGGCTGTCACGTAATTACGTATTGTTCGTTGATAACACACAGTAACAACCAAAGTTCATTTCTGTTTTCATCGAGATTTATTTCTGTTGAATATTCTCTAACACAACGCTTGCTAATGTTCATGAAATACAATTTTACAGCGTGGCAGCCAACATGGCTGCCACGTCAAGAAGACGTGACAACTCTCCAAGTTCTTTTCAAATCTAACCGCAGATTCTTCTCTTTACTAACTAAAAACACTGCATTTTATCCCCAGGTTAATTTACATAAAATCTACTTGTAATTTCAATTGGTCACCAAGGTCCGGGCTTATTACGGATTGATTGACTCTTTAGAATGTTCTAGAAGGAACAATTTTTCGTGTATTTATTTGCTTGGCGAATATACTAAAATCTAATCAATTTATATTGGTACTAATCAATTTATATTGGTATAGAGTAATTCCGTTACGTTCGTCAGAACCGTAACTTTTGTACCCCAGACAATAGGTGACCCTTTCATCTGTGCTGTTTGTTGACTATGCGTGTTACTTATACTCTCGTATCTATATGCTGACTCTGGACTCATTGTGTTCTTATTTGGATTTAATCTTAAATCAGGTCTGACTTTCCATTTTATTGATTCCAATTACACCCCACCCTGGGTGTAAACGTATTTGCGTTCTTACTTGAAATAAATCTTAAATCAGGTCTTAGTTTATGCAAATACTTCCCAAGATGTATTAATAAATTCTCAAACTTCATCTTAACATTGCATATACGTATTATTGAAATATACATATTAGCCTTATTAATTTCCATCATAAGAATAAACTCATAAAAATAAACGGTATGTTATAAGATACATATTATTGAGATATCTCCTTATTAATTTCCATCATAAGAATAAACTTATAAGAATAAACGATATGTTATAAGCTGTTACATGACAAGGCCAAAAAAGTAGTCAATGTGTTCTAAAAATATCTGTGGAATAAACCTTATCTAAAAATATTCGTGGAGAAAATCTTATCTTTTCTGTATGAGTCCTATTTTGTTATATAAAATCATTTAGCTGTAGGATAAAAACATCACCGAGTCGAGAAGTGTTAGAGCGTTTTGGATGAATGGTTTCTATGCAAGCACGATGTCAATATGGTCAAAAAACAACGCTTGCAATTAAAACATTATACATTTAGTCTATTCTCTCAGCCTATGTTAAAAACGGCCGTGTTATAGAAAAACATGAGAATTGGGCGTTCGAACGGCAGAATATATTTGTCCGCAGAATATGTTGGTCCAAAATGAATAGATCATCAAATAACGTTAAGATAAGCACGATGAAACGAGTGTCTCATTCAGAAACTAGTTCGATAGGCCAAAGACCAAGTCACGATCAAATGTTAAATTAATAAAACCATAATTTAACACTTTTCAATAAAATAACTTTGCTTAGAATGGTTTTTCAAATATTCAAATAACAGAATGGATAAGCTTCATAAGATGGATTGTCGTGCGCAAGATCCGGGCCCCATTTTCCTATGTCGTAGTCGATCCAGCAAACATTTCAAATCGGTCCAATATCGGCCCGATATTTATTTCAATATCGGTCCGACATCGGTAATTACATCGGCCCATGAACCGGGAGTGCAACACGGCGCAAAGTTGGCCCGACATCGGTATGTATATCGGCGATACCTTCTTGAGCCAGCATGGTGCCGACATACTTTTAACCATTCCTCAGTCCCAGTCTAGCGTCAATTGTTTTTAATTGTTGTTGGTAGTGTTAAGAGCCTACCATTAAAACAGTTTCTTAAATAAATGAAAGAACATTTTCTTCAAACAACATTTTATTTTTACATTCTTTTTAACCAAAGTAGAACACAGTATTTGCTATTAATACTAATGTTTTGAAACTGAAAATAATAAACATATTTAGTACTAGTTCCAACATTTTGATTCTAATGGTTTAAAATTAATTAATATATACGTTGACTAACAACAAATGTAAAAGAAATTATTTAAACAGACTCTATAATTCTACTGGTACAGAAACTGAAAAAGTAACATATTGAAACAAAATAATAATAACACTGCTTCCATCATTATGCATAAAAGTTGTGTAAAATAAGTAATTACAAGTTCAAACAGACCTTTACATAATAAATGATTCCAGTAGAAGACTTACACGATGATAGGGCGAATACCACAACTTTTCCGCTCACCGTCAAAATTTTATACTTCTGACAAGAGCACCGTATCCTTCTGTCAAAAACATGGCCGCAAACTTTGTGGCGAGTCCAGAAATTATAGAAAAAACAAGAAAAGAAGGTAAGTTGATAATAAAAAGATATTCCATCGAATAAAGTATATACTTTACATCTAATTGCCGTTTACCGTATCACAATTAAGTCGCTATTAACTTCAAAATAGTGAAAACAATTTGAGCATGTCGTGAAAGAAGTGACTTTCATGACGCGAAAAATCGTATTTTTGCAGATTTTAAACATTGTAAATGAAAGGTGTTTGTGTTAAACGGTATTTAATGGTAGAAGCATCAATTTACAACACATTATGGCATGCTTTATTGAATATAACTGTGATTGTTACATTTACACGTGTTAGCAAGTATGCACCGCTCAACACTGACATTATAGAAATATGGACACCGCTCAACAATGTCCATAAAAGCACCGCATCTTTATGATGTTTTGGCACCGCTTTATTCTGATATGTTTTCTTTCAGAAGGAAGAGACATTCACATTTATGTTTGAACAAACCAAAAAAACAAGAAAAGGAGACTTTTTCCTCCCGGTGCTGAAGATGATACCAGCGCATCTCCAGGCGACCGTTAACCGGCATGTACCAGCTCCACGTATGTCATTGAGACACCAAACGATCAGTGCCGCCCAGCCTTCCATGACAATATTGTAAATGCTCCACACAAACGAAAAACCAAAAAACCAAGATCATCAAGAAAGAAATTATTTCAAAATAGCATTTTAGAAAACATGACTGAAAAAGTGACACAGCTATTACCAGTTTTTTTTTCAAAAATAACACTCGGCAAATTTATGCAATGACTTTTGTAACTTTATTCATTTGGTATGTAACAACAAGTTTCCGCTGACAAATATTGCTCTGCTATTGTTTCTGGTGCATCCTCTGAATCATCTACAAATGTGTCGTTGTTAAGGGAAAAAACACTATATCATCAGGCATCAATTCATCACTATCTAGGCCACTCATCGCAAATTCCAGCAAGATCTTAAAAAAATAGCACCAAAGGTTTATTACACAAGAGCTGTCGAAAGACAGTGTGATCAACTATTCTCTGTGCTTGATAGTATGATAAAGCTATTCTAATAAGAAAAAATGTGGTAAGTTTGGGTTCATAATTGTAAACAAATATAAAGCAAAATATTAAAACAATGTCAAATAATGGCTGCATAATTTGAATCACGATGGTAAACACGCGTACAAACGGTTTCAAAGCAATATTTCAATGTACTTTTAAAATATTTGGTTTTCACTTGTTTTTTTATACTTTACGGAAATAACTATATATGCTTCGAACCCTTAGCATCTCGTTAAAACGGACCGCGCTGTAATGTCTTATCTATGGAGACATGCACTTACAAACTTCTATAGACAGTCTCCAAAAAGTTGTTTTTTTATAATTGTAACCCCTTTGTTTTTAATATATGTAGTCAAGAGCATCTTTGGTATATATCGTTGGTTTTGGCCACAAACACCAAATTCATATTTCAGTTAATGTATCCAATGCAACATCACACTGTACACTCTATAAATAACTATATATATTATTTCCTTCGGTTAGTTTTACACCAACATTGCTTTTACCTTTCCATAATCGTAGCTGGACATCTTTTTTACTGATTATGAATCTGAAATCAATAAATAATAATTATCAATAATTCTTGCATTTTACCACAACAATATAGAAAAATTGAAACACGAGACTTAAACATGTGCCCTCCACGTACTGGAAAGCAAGACAATCGATCCCGGTGAACCTTTTTTTAGTGCAAGCATGCCATCATTTTCAAGGTCAATTCTGGGATATGTAACTTTGATAAATGGAAGATTAATATAAATAAATTAAGCTCACAATAGCTCGTTGAAGCTTATCATTTTAAACCATAAGCAGAAGTTAGCGGTGCCACGAATTTCAGTTATACGGAATATAGATACGGTGTTTATAATCAGTGTTGCGCGGTGCATCGATATTTATGTAAGTGATTAATGTTTTCACCAAAAAATTACGCTTTTAACAAATATTGAAACAAACAGGCTCGTATGGCATGTTCTTTTTATATATACAATGATTGTAATTTGTCACATCAGGTCTGACACATCGACAATCATCTGATTATTACATTTTTCTCACAAGTCCGAATGGTGTCGAGCGCGACGCGACTTTTTGTAAACACTATTTCAAAGTCATGCTAAATATTTCACGACTGGTAAACTTTTAAATAGACGCTATATTGGTTCAGAAATTCGATGGAATGCTTCGCAAGTGGCAATCACAGGTGGTTAGCGTGTGGCTATGATATTAATTAGTGAAAACATCATTTTGAATGATAAATAATCATATTATAACGAAAAATTAACTTTTCTGAAAAAAAATATTTCACTATCAAATATATATATAACAAGGTATGCAACTCAAAATCAGCCCAAAACGGGGTGCATCGCTTTGAACAGCCATATCTTCATCAATTTTGCAGCGATTTTCACGATTTCGGTCTTATTCAACGCAGAAATGAATTTCCTTTCTGGAAATGTATATGTCTTGCAATATTTTTACAAATGCTGGGTCAACTTTTAAGAAATAACACGATACACAACACGCACGACCCAGTTGACAGTGATCATGCTGTCTTTAAGACTGAAATCTTCACGGAGTAAAGGGCAACTTCCCTATAAAGTTCGTGTAGTTCGATACCATAATTCAATAAAACGTATGAAAAAACATTATTACCGTTCTTGTCGTTACATTCTGCATCAAGACTAACTGTCCAGCGCCGTTTGAAACCTTTGTTTACATACATTTCAACTAACTGACATTTTAAACATACGAGTGATTTCATTGGTCCAATGCGGAGGTGTGTCTTTACAACTGGAGATTTCATTCATAAAGAATACATGATCACTGTCAACTGGGTCATGCGTGTTGTGTATCGTGTTATTTCTTAAAAGTTGACCCAGCATTTGTAAAAATATTGCAAGACATATACATTTCCAGAAAGGAAATTCATTTCTGCGTTGAATAAGACCGAAATCGTGAAAATCGCTGCAAAATTGATGAAGATATGGCTGTTCAAAGCGATGCACCCCGTTTTGGGCTGATTTTGAGTTGCATACCTTGTTATATATATATTTGATAGTGAAATATTTTTTTTCAGACAAGTTGATTTTTCGTTATAATATGATTATTTATCATTCAAAATGATGTTTTCACTAATTAATAGCATAGCCACACGCTAACCACCTGTGTGGCGGACGTGTTTACAAAATTCCTAAACACATATATCGTAAATAATGGCAGTGTTTTATTGGATTATTTATACTTATTATCAAATACTATCGGGTTTGTTTAATATAATTAACATGTTAAACAATATAGTTGCGTCACAGACACGGAAATAAATTTTGATGGGGTCGACATTTGACTGGCGCTGATTTTCTTATTGTCTGTAATTTTTACCCGAAATAAATTTTGAGAAGTGCCCATAAAAGGACTGGTACATAATGTGTCACATTGAAAAATATCCCGATCTCTGCAATATATGTGAACCAATGGTTGATTGTACTTACTTGATTTTATTCGCAACCGTACTCAAACCGGATCGTTTTTTTTTTCTCGTTTCGCTCGTTTTGCAGTGCGGTCGGGAATAAAATATTTAAAAAAAAGACGATTTTCCGATTTTATTTTTTTTCCCATTTTCCAAAAATTAGGGTCGGCGGTTTTGTAAACCAAGAAATATAAAAGTCGTGGCCTTATTAAAAACTTGTAAGAAGCGATGAGCATGCTGCGGCATTTTGCTATGTGCGAGATCCAGGCCCTAAGGACAAAGGTCAACGTCGCAATTCAATGTCAACTTTGGGAAAGTCTGATAATTGCATCCAGAGCATTTCTTTGTCAGCAAGTATGGTCAAACAAAATCTTTGCGTATGTGATGAGCGTAGAAACGGATTATCGCGCGCTAGGTCACTAGGTCTGAATTAAAGATCGCAATTTAAGCTCAAAGATCGTTGACCTATTTTGCGGACCGTGTGCATTTTCAAATTACTTAACTGAAGTGATCAGCATGTTTAGTCGGAGAATCGCTTGTGTTTTCAATTTTTTAATATAAAAACTATTCCATATCAATCTTTTTGTTTTTAACGATAATTTGTCGGAGATGCTGCTTATTTTGTTGAGTAGATTTTATGTTTTAAAAGTTCGTTTATTACCACTGCAGTTCATAACTTCACAGTGATCTATTTGAGTATGGTGTGGATGTTTTTATAATAATTTAGATGAGAATGCCATACATATTGAATTTAATGTACAATTATTATAAAGAAGTCGGAATAATATATATGACCTGCTTATTTTGATACCTCTTAAGAGGAAATTTAGTCAAACACGTTGGTTGCCAATTTTGATTTCAAACAGGAACCTCAACGACAACCTGATGGTATATGTGAGGAAGAAGGAATGTTATTTTAGATATTTCAATGCATGTCGAAATAAAAATGCAGACGTCTTTGAATTAAAAGACAAACGCTTCTGCATATGAACCATAAATTGTACGCACACAAACTGTCTATATTCACAAACGTTAAATGTATCACCGTTTTAGTCACATGTAACCTGTGTCAGCTTTCCTTGGGTTCAAAACCTAATTACTTCCCTTGGATACTCAAACATGTCTGCAAGTGTTGATATTTTTGTGAAGAAAACTTTACATCTGTTAGAAAAAGAAAGATCATGTGAAATTGAAGAAACACGGTAAGATATTGAAATAGCATTATATCATTGTTCACAACCGGCATGGTTTCACACAGTATTAATATACAGACGAGTCTTTAAATACTGACAATGGACACATTTGTGATTTTTTTCATCTTTTTTCGGATAGGTTTTGACGGGTGCTGGACGTTTCGTGCCACTACCAGTTCGTGCCACTGATATTTGTGTAGGAGGGCATTGGACATTTCGTCCCACTGATAATATATAGGCGGATAGGTGTGAATAATACCGTATAGAAGGTGTGAATCATAACAGGAAACTTTCGCACCTTTGATTGTTTCATCTGTTCAATGGTAAAACAAGATTGTTTTACTTCATGATTGTTTAAGAGTCAATTCACATGCTTAATATAATACATTAACAAAAATTACACAAAACATTTTCAAAACATTGACATTAACCATATCAGAAATTAATGCATACATACATTTTACCAATATCTAGATTTATTACATAAATTTATTGAAACATTTGCAATAAATTGACATTAAAGGGGCCTTTTCACAGATTTTGGCATGTTTAAAAGTTTGTCATTAAATGCTTTATATTGATAAATTTAAACATTGGATATAAAAAGCTTCAGTAAAAAAATCAAGAATAAAATGAAAAAATAAAAAAGGTAACCCTCAGCAGGGCTCGAACCACCGACCCCTGGAGTCCTGGAGTAAAAAGTCTGCCACTTAAACCACTCGGCCATCCTTCTGGATACAATGCCGAATGTATTTTATACTTTATATAAGCAATCATCGTAAATTCACAAAATATAACGACAACAACAGAACTCTCCAAATTATTAATTCGTTTCGCGTTGCAATGCTTTATAATTTTCGGGTTATTAAATCGTCAAAAGATGCATATAATAGTATTACTGTTTCCTAACAAATAATATAACTAAAACGAAAATGTGCGAATCTGAAACAACTTTTTTCAATTTTGTCAATTTACCCAAACGTGAAAAGGCCCCTTTAACAATATCAGAAGTGAATGTATACATACAAGAAGAGGAACTTGTCGCCCATTGCCGCATATGCCGTGGCGAGGCCCTCGTTCACCAATTTTCGGTACACGCGCTGATTTCAATGAAAGACACATCCTCATGTTCATGTTATTTTATTATTTATGTATATAGTTCATACAAATGGAGCATAAAAAATAACAGCTCTTCACGTTTTAAATTTATTAAAAATAATGAACATAACGAACTATGCACAAATGTTTTTATACTAACAATAAATCATTTTAATTTATTTTTACAAACACATACACATGATGCATAAAAAAATAACATTTTATGCTTTATATTTATTAAACATAATGAATAAATCATTTTTTTTTGTTATTTACTAATTATAATTGTCAACATTGTTGTAATTTTCAAAGTTAATATACACCCCAATATCATTCACACCTATACGGCATTATTCACACCTATCCGCCAATATATTATCAGTGGGACGAAACGTCTACCTCTTTTCAACACAAATATCAGTGGCACGAACTGGTAGTGGCACGAAACGTCCATAAACCGTTTTGACTCGTCGTCATCGTATTAATATTCGGGTTTAAAGTGTCCAACATTGAACTATCTATCTATATATACTGCCAAGCGCCCTTGAGAGCATTATAGGCAGAGGGACATTATCGCGTCCGTTTCCTGGGAAGAACCAGTACTAGGTGTCTATGGAGGAGATAATGAGAATGCTCCCCGAGTGGGGAGCGAACCCACGAACTCCCGATCGCTAGGCGGACACCTCATCCACTACACCACCGCAATCATTATAGTCATATTAAGCAAGATATTCTCACGGCCCTATAGGGCGTATTTTATACATAGACCCAATTTAACTCGAATTACATCAGCAGGCCAGGAGAGAGAATCATCTCATCTTTACTAAGTCAGTTATTTTAGGCATGTTACCTATTGCACAATTACTTGTTGTTTGACAAAATCAAATAAATAATTTTTAACATAAAGCAAATGCAAGACTACTTTGAACAAAGATGAAATATACATACTCGTTGAAAGGTTAGAGGCAAATGATTCATAAGGTTGTCTGGAGACTGCTTATTCAATAGGCAGTGGCTAGTCGTACAGCCCCGTACGGGTAGACAGGAGGCTACCCGTACGACCCTGTACGGGTAGACACGAGGCTACCCGTAAGGCTCTGTTTGTATATCCTTTCCTATGGAGATTTGACTCGTTAATTCAAACCTAAACAAACACAAAGGCGGATACGTTCGAATTTAGCAATGAATAGGAGACTTAGAGATGTTACATTGCATTGTCGGGAAAAGGTTAACCTGGAAAAGATGTTTAATTATTCCACCATTACCTAGTTTTATTTAAGAAAACAAATAATCAACTAATTATATAATTCATATCACTTAAAAATATATATAAAAATAAACCCGTTAAATTTAGTATTTGTGCAATTGCTAAAAATATGCGCGCTATGGTACATTAAGAAACATACGTAACTATCAGTATTTGAGATCATAATACTTAGTTGATTTGCATTCGTGTCCTTTATTTTACCCACATTTTTTAGCTCACCTGAGCAGCCACTGTGATCGCCTTTTGTCAGTTGTCCGTTGTCCATTGTGCGACGTCAACATTTGCCTTGTTCACTCTCTAGAGGCCACATTTACATACATGCCATACGTCCCGATCTCGGCGGGACAGTCCCGCTTTTGGGCCCTTTGTCCCGCCGTCCCGCCATGAGACGATTTGTCCCGACATTCGTAAAAAACGATGTAAGGTGTATAGGTTCCCAATAAAATTCGCTATTCAAGCTCTGTTTCCCTAACACTTAACACCGCTAATCCCTTTATTGCCCCCAATTAACAATCCGATTCTACTTATCGTGTGTACCAGTGTTGTTTATGACACCTTATCAGCGATTTATCGGCTAATTATGGATTTCATCAGGCATTCACACCATGGTGGTCTTCAAGATAGTGGTCGCTTATTGCTATCGATAGTTTTATTATAATGAAATAAATGTTGAAAATGTGTTTATTTTGTATTTGTTTGAAACGGTTTACAAAACAATTGTTTTGTAATATTAACGCTACGTCATAAATGAGTCTTTTACATTCAATGTCTAGTTCCAATATAGCGGGATATTCCGAATGTGCAATATACCAAAATCGCAACAAACAGTCCAATAAGTGATACGCATCCTGTCTAGTGTAATTGTAATAAAAACAACGAGGTGCTATGCATGACAGTTTGACCCTACTCCAATTAAGCTAAAAACATTGAGGTGCTATGCATGACAGTTTGACGCTACTCCAATTAAGCCGCGACAATTGACAAGTAACAAACTGCGCATGGACACATGCTAAAAAAACATCGCAACAAACAGTAAAAGAGTTACCCATCTTGTCTTGTGTTATTGTAATAAAAACAACGTGTTGTTATTCATGACAGTTTGACACTACCCCAATACAGCGCCTGTCAATTCACAATTCAGTTTAATCTGTGTATATAGGAAGAAAACAAAATACGGAAATGTGTACGGCCGCGCATTCCGTGTGTAACTGATGTAACTGTTCGGTAGATAGTGTACTGTAACCCGTACTTTCAGTCAACTGGATAGCCTCCCCTGCATTAATGTTTGCCATTGAAATTAATATAATGAGTGTTGTTGTCGTAATGTTGTAGATTTTGTACTCTTAAACAGATGAATATTATCTTCGTTGTTTGCTATCGTCTTATTTAATAAAACTGTTATTGTTATGTTTTAGATTTCATGCTTCATATCAGATGTTTTATGTCTTGAATAAAAGTATCAAGAGTTTTTGTTAGTACTATACTGACTATAGTAAAGGTGGAATGATAGATCGTTTTAGGTGTCCTGCTTTTTGGTCAAATGTCCTGACAATTTTTTATGGAATGTCCCGCTTTGGACCTAAAAAATTATGGCATGTATGCACATTTATTGTCCAATCTTCATGAAATTTAGTCAGAAGATTGGTTTCAATGATATCTTGGATGAGTTCGAAAATGATGCCGGTTGGTTGAAAAACATGGCCGACAGGGGGCCGGGCATTTTTTCTTATATGGTTATTGTAAAACCTTGTTAACACTCTAGAGGCCACATTTATTTTCCGATCTTCATGAAACTTGCTCAAAAGATTTGTCCCAATGATATCTTTGATGAGTTTAAAAATGGTAACCTTTTCTTGAAAAACATGGCTGCCAAGGGGCGGGGCATTTTTCCTTATATGGCTATATATGGCTATAGTAAAATCTTGTTAACACTCTAGAGGCCACATTTATTGTCCAATCTTAATGAAACTTGGTCAGAAGATTCATCCCAATAATATCTTGGACGAGTTCGAAAATGATGCCGGTTGGTTGAAAAACACGGCAGCCAGGGGGCGGGGCATTTTTCCTTATATGGCTATAGTAAAACCTTGTTAATACTCTAGAGGCCACATTTATTTCCAATCTTGATGAAATATGGTCAGAAGATTTGTCTTAAAAATTTCTTTGATGAGTTCGAAAATGGTTATGTTTGCTTGAATAACATGGCCGCCAAGGGGCAGGGCATTTTTCCTTATATGGCTATATAAGGCTATAGTAAAATCTTGTTTACACTCTAGAGGCCACATTTATAGTAGGGTCTTTATGAAACTCGGTCAGAAGATTTATCCCAATAATATCTTGGACGAGTTCAAAAATGATGACGGTTGGTTGAAAAACATGGCCACCACAGGGGCTATTTTCCTTAAATGGCTATAGTAAAACCTTGTTAACACTCAAGAGGTCACATTTATTTTCCGATCATCATGAAACTTGGTCTGAAGATTTGTCCGAATGATATCTTGGATGAGTTTGAAAATGGTTTTGGTAGCTTTAAAAATATGGCCACCAGGGGCAGGGCATTTTTCCTTATATGGTGTTAACACTCTAGAGGCCACATTTATTGTCCAATCTTCATGAAATTTGGTCAGAAGATTGGTCTCAATGATATCTTGGATGAGTTCGAAAATAATTATGTTTGCTTGAAAAAAATGGCTTCCAAGGGGCGGGGCATTTTTCCTTATATGGCTATAGTAAAATCTTGTTAACACTCTAGAGGCCACATTTACTGTCCGCTCTTTATGAAACTTGGTCAGAAGATTCATCCCATTAATATCTTGGATGAGATCAAAAATGATGCTGGTTGGTTGAAAAACATGGCTGCTAGGGGAAGGGGCATTTTTCCTTATATGGCTATAGTAAAACCTTGTTAACACTCGAGAGGCCACATTTATTTTCCGATCTTCGTGAAACTTGGTCAGGAAATATGTCCCAATAATATCTTGTTATCTCAGGTGAGCGACTTTGGGCCTTTCAGGCCCTCTTTTTATATTGTATAATGAAAATCAAGCGATACTACATCGGCTTCAAACATTTGTTGACAGGATTACTTAATCATTCTCGTGTATTTGCAGTCTGGTTTTTGTTTCGTCGTGGTGGAAATCCGATTCGTGCATAGTATATACAACAATTACAACAATCAATAGAAATCACAGTTATGGAGTATATAAAATACGCATTGTACATGCAAATATCAAATGTAAACAATAAATATATAGTAAATAATCTTTACTAAGTCAATGAAACTTGCGACATCACAATGAGAAAAGTGTATAACATAACAAATAAAAGCCTCGTGTCTACCCGTACGGGGCCGTACAACTAGCCACTGCCTATTCAATAAATGAATCTTGAACCTCTTGAAGCAATGTTCTAATTCTGTTCTTCCAGCGATTTTTTTTTCCCAGATTGGGAATAGTACCTGTAACATACCAATTGGGAAAATCAAGCACGAAAACCCCTGAAATTGGGAAAATTCATGTCGTGAAATCTTCCAATTGGGAATTAAATTTTTTTTTATTAGATTGGTATCAAAAGCAAAAATAAACTCAAATATTGATTTACATTCATTTTTCCATTCAATATTTGGCCCCCATTTCAAATGGAAAAATGTATTTATTATTCCCAAATGGGAGCTAAAACTTCCCAATAAGAATTAAGAGTCTTCCCCATCATTTTTATTTTAAGATCTGAATTTAATTTCAGACCTTTGACATGCATCTGTATAAGCAGAAATTGAGTAAATAAAATAGTGTAAACAATTTCTTCTCAACTTTGAAGCATTTGTTAGCAAAACAACAACAACATAACTTTCCCAATTTTAGTTAAAAAGCTGCATTTTTTGCCAATCCAAAGGGACCTAGTCCCATTCCCAAAATGGTAAAACAACACGGACTTGTCAATATCTTATATGGCGGTCCTTTCTAGTACAAAGCTGAATTAGTTTGAAAAATGTATCAAACATCATAAAAACCCCATCTCTCACAAAAAGTTTTAAATACATGTATACACACACTATTATAGACAGCAAAAGGACTTTGGGCAAACCTGTTATTAATGACAAAAAACAAGTTTTTTTTCTAACATTAAATGCAGTGATCCCACATTGATGGCTACTTTTCAGGCAATGTAAAGACATACTATTGATTTCCTGAACAATCACATTTAACAGCTACATTTCTAATTTGGACACATCAACAATTCAAACCAACCTAAAGAATGCATTTTAAGTAGAGTATAGTGAGAGTAGTTAGAGGCCATGCAATTGCATCATTTGAATTTTTCTGATTGAAAAAATCATCACTAGATTTGTTGAAGCATGTAAATGTTCAAGGCTTTGTAATGGTCTGTAAGCAGATTAATCATGTGTTTAAGTTGCAATCGAATGAATAGCCTAGATTTTGTCCAACTATGTTTGAACACTTAAGGTTTTGTTTAAGAAAATATGTCTTAGATTTTTTTTGAAATCAGATATATATCATTAGGCAACATTTAGTTTTTAGATTTTTTTGTTTTGTTTTAAACTCTTGAAATTGGCAATAAACCAAATTAAAAAAAGTTTTGTAATAGATATATGAAAATGAAGTGTTAAAAAGTAAAAAAAAAATGCCTGTCACAACTTTAGTATAAGAATCCATATATTATAACCATGTACAAAACTAAATATTCAAAAATACAAAATGAAAAAAGTTCAGTCATTAACAACGGGAATACACAATCAGATGGCTAAGAATTGACACATTTATGTACAAGGTTAAAGTTAACCGCTAAATACAACCCACCTACTCTTAGATCATGACAATGATGATAATGGTAATGAAAATATGTATAACATCAACCATGATACTATTGATAAAACAATTACACATGTAAACAAATAAATGAAGTTCCATCTAAACCAGTTCCTTGTCTCAAGTCAATAGAAATATTTTTATAATCAGTTTATGGCATCATCACCATCCTCATCATCATTGAAGGGGAGTTTTTTAACTCAGAATATAAATGTGTCGATTCTTAGGCATCCTGTAAATCTCAAACTTCACAAAACTACTTCCATTCCAACTTAGCAGCAGAAGTTTCGTATTTGATTAAGTATATTCTGTCTTTAATAAAGATATGCCCCTTGTAACTATGCACTAGATTTTAAATATTCATAAGTTTGTTAAATGCAGTACATCATAAAAAAAGGCATTGACGTATATAACCCTACACAAAAAAACACAACAACACATAAACAGATCAGTTGAAAATAGCATCTGCAATAAAGACACTTAAAAGATAAAAATATGATGTATTGATATGACATGTAGTGTTCAATTTCTTTTGTTGAAGTACAAAAATATGTTAACACTGGAGTTTATAAATGAAAACTCAATTATACTTTATCGTTCAGAGTTTTAAATGAAAAACTACCATCAAAAGAACTACAGAGGCGTGGAGTATGCCTTCTAAAACTCCATATAGGTGAGCGGAAGACCGGACTGTTTGGCCGGACCTTAGTGGTGTTTGAGACTCATCTGGATTCCTTGCCGTCTCACACTTTTTCTCCAGGTAAGAAAAAATGATATTATTCAAAAGTACTGAAAATAGATTAGAAATGATTCTGGCTGTCCTACTGACCCATCTTTTTCATGTCAAAAACTCTCACTGCATTAAACATATTTATTTGAACTATCTCAACTTATTTGGCTTGTTTCAATATTTTGTTAAGAGACAAAATTCTTCTGCCCGAAAAACTGACGCTACTCAGTAAAAACATTGTACACTCATCCTATTTCAGGAGATATTGTTGGCTTGGACCATTCCAGCAGCTCTGCCAGGACAGATAGCCTTGGGTCAGGCGTGGTGACCCGGGTGAGTGCAACATCCATCACTGTGGCATTTGAGGACACCAATGACCTTTACACCCTGGAGAATGGTCTCCATGACTACTACAAGCTGTCCAAACTGGCCAATGATGTCACTTACAAGAGACTTAAAAAGTAACTGAGCTTGAAAGCGTTAACTAAGGCCTATGTTTAATCATTGTTGGATAAAATTATTGTGTATTTATCAAAAATTTTGTGGAAGGTTCATTTATAATCTAAAATAGACAGTGTTTGTTTCTCATTTTAAATGTGACAAGTTCAGGTAACAATATATTTTGTTGGCTTTCGATTTTGAAAGCATATCTATTTGTTTACAAAAAATTGGGCTTAAAGTTATAAAAATTAATTTGAACAAATGACTTGATCCAAAACTTAATTACTGTCAAATTGGGTGTGAAAGTTTTAAGCTGATATGGATGATGAAAAAGTTATTCCATTTGAACTTATACATTTATTTTAAGGACATGTATACTGTTTTTGCAAACATACTTATAGCCAATCAGTGCAATAAGTTTTAATATTTTGTTTTTCAATTGGCCACAAGCCTTATATTCCATTGATTTACCCTCATATATTCAGGACACTGGAGAAGCTGGAGAAGGGTAACTATGCGTCCAGTTCCCAGCTGGTGTCAGTTCTGTTTGGGGAGCAGCCAATCTCTCCAGCCCTTGATGTGCCAGGTGGGTGTGTACCCTTGAAACTCATATTGTGTCTATAAATAAATATTTTGCAGAGATGTTACACATTTGTCAATATGTGATGTGGTGGTAAGTGCTCTATATTTGTTTTTGCCCTGTCTGTTGGTCTGTTGGTTCGTCTGTTGGTTGGTCTGTTGGTTGGTTTGTTGGTTGGTCTGTTGGTTGGTTTGCGCCAACTTTAACATTTTGCAGTTACTTTTGCTATATTGAAGATAGCAACTTCATATTTGGCATGCATGTGTACCTCATGAAACTGCACATTTTGAGTGGTGAAAGGTCAAGGTCATCCTTCAAGGTCAGAGGTCAAATGTATGTGGCCCAAATCGCTTATTTTATGAATTCTTTTGCAATATTGAAGATAGCAACTTCATATTTGGCATGCATGTGTATCTCATGGAGCTGCACATTTGAGTGGTGAAAGGTCAAGGTCATCCTTCAAGGTCAAATATATGGGTCAAAATTGCTCATGTAATGTCACTTCTGCAATATTGAAGCTAGCAATTTTATATTTGAAATGCGTGTGTATCTCAAGGAGCTGCACATTTTGAGTGGTGAAGGGTCAAGGTCAAGGTCATCCTTCAATGTCAAACGTCTATAGGGGGACATTGTGTTTCACAAACACATCTTGTTATATATTTGAAAGAACTGATGAAAACCTAAATATTCAAGAATTTAAAAACAACAACAAAAACATTCAAGAAATTTAATGTTATAATGTATGATCACATCAATTTTTCATAGATGTGTGATCTTACCAATTTCAGAGACGTAGATAACTGTTATCTACGTCTCTGCCAATTTTCCATAGGAAAATAATGATTATATGAGAAAATCTTTTTAATTAAAAATTTACAACAAAATACGATTTCTATTCCATGCAAAAACATAGTCATGTACTACTTTTGTAAATCCCCAATTTTTGTTTACATTTGGTGTGATGTAACTGCATACTCAAATACATTTGAACAAGTTTGAGATCAAATGAGAGCTACCCCATTTCTAACTTTTTTTTACCCCCCCCCCCATCAAATTCAAATAACATTACATCAATATTTGAAGATCAACTGTCAAAATGTCAGATTGTCAAAGTTCTCAAAAATCTCAGTTGAAGGGGTATGGGGAGGTTGAAATCACTGTCAATGACAGCTCTAATTTAGCATCCGTTTATATCAGTACATGTATTTTTTTATTACAAGTCTTCTGTATTTCAGATTTGACATATTTCAACTCTGGCTTAGATGCTTCCCAGCGTGAAGCTGTAAGGTTTGCTTTGGCTCAGAGAGAGCTGGCTATTGTCCATGGGCCGCCAGGAACCGGCAAAACCACAACTGTTATTGAAATAATACTGCAGGCTCTCAAAGTGGGCAGTAAGGTATAACAATATCATGATAATTTTGCTGCTCCAATTATAGCTTGACTATTCATCCTATAGGTTAAGTTATACTAGTCACCTATTCATTGGCATACTACACCTGTAAAGGCGTGTATGCAATATTGCTGTAAGTAAAACAAGCATTACAATTTAATCTTCTCATTATGGCCATTATCTGAGGTCACTGACATACTCAAGGATGAGGTCTTGTGACATTTTTGTTGACTGTCTGTATAAAATACCAAGTTTGATCCGCAACAATCATAATGTAAGTATTCTGTTCCTCACTAAAAATCTCAAATCATTGTTGAATGAATTTTATCAGAAAGGAATGAGAAACAAAAAGTTGTAAATGATCGCATTATTTTTCTAAAGAAAAACCATTTCGTTAACTGTCATGTATTTGATAATTGTATTGGGAAAATAGTCAATATCATATGATTTCTGCCAGTAATGAGTCCCATGCATTTTTTTTAGGTTTTAGCGTGTGCCCCATCAAACATCGCAGTGGACAACCTGGTGGATCGCCTGTCGAGCAGTAAGCACCGGATAGTGAGGCTGGGTCACCCTGCCCGCCTGCTGCCACATCTACAGAAGTTCTCTCTGGACGCCATACTGTCAGCCAGTGAGGAGACTCAGTTGTGGAGGATGTGAGAAGGGACTTGGATAGGACTTTGGTACTCAAACTGGATTATGTTGATTTCATTTAGTTTGTTATCCTATTATTAACTAACACTTATAGATGAACATTTACCAATTCTTGTTAAAGTGTTTTAATAACAAAATTGTTCACTTTTCTTTGACAAGTTCAGGGACTTTATAACTCTCCTTTTGTCTACAAGCAACTTACACTAGTGTCAATTTAAATTGATTATGTTAGGCTTTTCTGATATCTGAATGTGTAAGCCTCCTTCCAAGCAATCTCTCTGTCTGTGGGTATGTGATTCTCAGTTAAACTTAATGTTGTTGCTATTAGTTTTCCTTACATTTATGGATTTTGAAAGAACTTGGCACAAATATCAACCACCATAAGATGACCTGTCCCATGTAACACTTGTCTCCCTGCCTCAAAGGTCAAGGTTACACATAGAGGTCAAACATTAAATTTTACCATAATGTTACTGTCTTTGCAAGAATATTGCCATTTATGGAAGGATATTGAAAGAAATTGGCATCAATGTCAACCATCATAAGACAATGTGTCACATGAAAAACTCATCTCCGTCAACGGTCAAGGCCACACTTAGAGGTCAAAGGTCAAATTTGACCATAAAACAACATTTTTGACATTAACAGAGTACTTATATAAAAGTTGAATGTTGAGGCATCTGTGCTCTATGGACACATGTCTTGTTTGAATAAATTTATAAGTTCACTTAAGCACAATCTGCTCGTGGATAGCTATTGTGTTCATGTTATGTCTGGCGTCTGTCCTCATGTGTTGTCAGTATTCTGTTGTCATGTATTGTCAGTATTCTGTTGTCATGTGTTGTCAGTATTCTGTTGTCTGGCATCTGTCCTCCTGTTGTCAGTATTCTGTTGTCAACTTTAAGCAAGTTAACACTCTAGAGGCCACAACTATTACTTAATTTTTGTGGTCAAAATAATAATCTTTTATAATGTTTAGTCCGATTTTGAATCTTGGTCATGTGCATCCCAAGACTGTAGTCTAACAGTTTTTTGCGCAGACTGAATATATCAAGCACCTTTATCACAGGCTGATGTTAGCACAGAGGTTAAATATAACACTTAAACCTAGGATCATATTAATTAGAGTACTGATTAGTATTGTATAAAGGAAGAATCTTTTTATACCCCGATTGTTAGTGGTTACATACTGGTATCAACCTGTTGGTCAGTTGGTTGATCAGTCTGTTGGTTCGTTTGTCATGCTGCACATGTGTACATTGTGATACAAACTTGCCTTTCATTCATGTGCCTAATAAAACTATTAAATGCACTGTTTATACTATTAAGACATGTTAGACATACGTTTGGTGTATATTGCTAATTTGTTAGCAGAGTTATATTCCGTTGAACTTAGGCACATTTTGTATTTACTAGTATACGTTATTGTATTTGTGTACTTGTTGTCGCAACAGCTTTCTGTTTATCATAGCAAAACTTAATAGGAGTGTTGCTAATACTACCTAGAAGTGCAAAACATTATTTTGTGTATGACAAAATATTTGTTGCAGTTATGTGCTTTAAACTTTTATTTGATAAATCCATTTGAAGAATTTATTTTTTGTGTGATCAATGTGAAGAAACAAAAAAAAAACATATTCAGATTAATTTCATGATTATTCAATCTTTGCACCTGCTTGAAATGAGCAAAATTGTTTGTTTGTTTGTTTTTTTGTCTTCAATGTCATTTTTAGTTGAATTTTAGATCAAGAACATACACTATTTAATTACATCTCATAATAATTGCAAATATTTACAAATTGGAAGCAAGTTGAGTGGCATAAATGTTTCCCCAGCACTTCTTGTTTTGATGACCGCTGGAATTTACATCTTGCCATATTTTTAAGTCCGACCTTAAGAAGGCTAGAGACAAAGGTCAGAAGCAGAAATTGCGGGAGGACATGAAACATCTTAGGAAAGAGTTGAGGCAGAGGGAGACAGCTGCTACCAAGGAGATCCTGAAGCTTGCCGATGTTGTCTTGGTTACATTGACAAGTGCCACTGATGATGGCCCGATGAAATTACTAGAGGAAAGTCACTTCGATGTTACGATTATTGATGAGGTAATAATATATAGAAATATCACACAGAAAACCTACCTGGGATTCATTGTGTTTAGAAAAGCTGGGTTTTTATTTTTTTTTCAAACTCAAGGCTGGGAAAATGTCCTTCCTGTTTTTTCTTATTTTGTTATAAGCCTGTTGTAAGCCTGTACAAGATATTGCATTTTAAGCTCCACTTTTTACGAAATAGTTTGAGCTTAACTACTTGGCATTAGCATCTGTGTCTGTCCTTATGCTCTCGTTAAGTTTAACTTGCACTTCTACTGCAGGTATTCAACTGATACTTCACACTTGTGTTTGGGTCATTGTGTGTGGTCACTTACCAAGATCCATGACACTGACATGCCGTGAAGCTGAATAATGACCCCTTTTTGTTCGTAAAACTCTGGTCAAGATAATGTAATACACCTCTATATCACATGTTTCTACTACAGGTACTCAATTGAAACTTACACATGTGTTGAGGGTTATTGTGTGACGTTTCTGACAAACTTCCATTTTTCTGACCTGCAATTAAGCAGAATAATGCCATTTTTGTTGCTAATAAAATTCTTGTTCATGTTTAGTTTAAATCTATTTAATTTAGCTTGATTGCATCAAAAGACTCAGACTAATTGAAAACGCTCTCAAGTCTGTTTCCTGGGCCTAGAACCAGTACCCTTGACCTTGTCTCTCTTGTTAATGTTTACATGCAATTACTCTTGATCTCTGTATTTACCACAGACAAAAACATTACAAAATTTATGTGTTTAGGATTTTATGAAAATTCACTGACCAAGACGTTTAACTTTGACCAGCTCTTAAGCATGTTTATGTCCCTTTTGTTCTTAGAGAACTCATTTTATCTATTGCATGTAAGTAAATATTCAGTTTAAAGTTTGAAATGCATTTGTATTGCTAAATTAATACAGAATAATGCCCCTATATTGTACTGACGAAATTTAGGTAATTGTGGTATATCAAACAAATCCTATCTCTGACATACAGATCTAGCATGGGTCTTTATGAAACCCTAAGTATGTAATTTTGTCGATGATAATGAGACAGTTTCCTCCATATCACTGGTATGAATGTCCTCCCCCCTAAGGTGTCCCAGGCCATGGAAGCTGCCTGCTGGATCCCTCTACTGCGCAGCAAGAAGTGCATACTGGCTGGCGATCACCTGCAGCTTCCACCAACTATCATGTCCAAGGAGTGAGTCCTAGGTTTTATTCCCTTTTGTTTCAGTTAAGAATGTTAAGTGCCAAAAGTTTGTGTTGTCAACTCCTGTTCTACTACTTTTGAGATGTTGCTAAAACTAACGCAGTTGAATAAACTACATGTGACGTTTTGAATAATTGGACTTTTCCTTTCACTATGGAATGTATCGTCTCAATTTTGTGTTTGAAATTCATTTTTAACTGCGTGGAGGATCTTTAAAAGTTTTTCAATAACTTTTGGATTATTGAAGATAACAACTTGATATTTAGCATGCGTGTGTATCTCAAGGAGCTGCACATTTTGAGTGGTGAAAGGTCAATGTCAAGGTCATCCTTCAAGGTCAAATGTAAAATATATGGCTTCAAAACGGCGCAATAGGGGGCATTGCGTTTCTGACAAACACGTCTCTTGTTCTGTTTTTAAATTATGGAACATAATTTATAGTCACAATTGTATTTACTTTTCATCACTTTACATGTGGAGTGATGTAAGTAAAGCTGTGGTGAAGCTGTCTCCCAGTTTTCTGCTTATCAACATAAAAATTTTAAGATATGTTGTATGTACTATATAGAAGTGTCATGCACTATTTAAAGGATGTCACTCTTTTCTTTTTGTAATGTGTCCTTGAACCGGGGCTTTTCATTCAATAAATCAAGATGAAGCTTTTTGTCTGTGTGTGTGAACTATGTTAAGTACTGAATTACACAATTTTGAGATTAAGTGTACTAATACTCAAGTTTTGCTTGAAATTAACTATTAATTGTGGGGGTATTTTTCATCTTCAAATGTATAAAATGAACACAACACATTTTCATCAGTTTTATGAGTAACCCAATGAAGTCATTTAATGAGATCTACTTACAAATACTTGGATTATACCTCATGACAAAGTAAAAAAAAGTTTTATTTGGGGGGGGGGGGGGGGCATTCTTTGACCTCTAATTTGACAAATTCTAGTTTCTTAAACTGCCCATATAAAGTAACAGATATATCATGGTAAAACAAAACTGCAGTCAAATGTGTAAAAAAATATTGTCTGGGGTGAGCCTGGTGAAGTCTGCTTCTTGATTTTTAAGCTTAACTTGGACTTCTCATCCTGTTGAAGGTGGATTTTTGTTGAAGTGACGTCTTTGAATCTGAATAGACCATTAAGCAGAAATTGTAGCCATGGATAAGCTAGTGCATACTTGAAAGCTTTAAACAGTACCATACTGTACAACACTTAACATGGAGACTTGTACTACATTTTTCCCAGGACATTCTCGGCTTATTTTTCGAAAACTTTTAATAATTCAGAGCTGCTAAGGAAGGGCTGGAGGTGACGTTGATGGAGCGTATGCTGGAGATGTATGGGGACCCCCGCCATGAAGATGCTCACCGTGCAGTACAGAATGCACGAGAAGATCATGCAGTGGTCCTCCACACAGCTCTACCACTCCAGGCTGGTCGCACATGAGTCTGTGAAACACCACCTTCTGAGGTAGCACTTCTGGCGCAGTATTCACAGAGAATCTTTGATAAATTGAGCCTCGTACTGGGAAAACTGGGCTTAATGCATGTGCATAGTGTCATGTCAAGAACCTGTGTAGTCCGCTCAGGCTTATCAGGTACGACACTATTTGCCTCAACATTTGTTTAGAAGACTTCCTGTAAAGAAAAAATTCCATAGAAGTCGAAAGTGGCGTCACTGATTAGGCAGTGTTCACTGCACTGGCTAATTTGAAACAATTCTTTTTGCACATCATGAACTCCACTTAACACAGAACAAGGCGCAATTTTAACCTGATTTCTAAAATGCATTCTTCTTGTCTTTTACCTTGTGTATAACTTATATAAAGACAGTGAAGCATGAAATAACTTTTATTTTGCTTAACATTACAAATATGTATTCAAAGTAAGTCAATATACAGGCATCAACAATTTGCACTTGGCGAAATATACATATATAAAGATCAACTTTGAATACAACATCAACATGTTTTGGTTCTTACATTTTAATTGTCTGTCTCAAGATATTGAGATTTTATACGGCTGACTTGTGGGCATTAAGTCAGGCAAACACCTTCTTTACATCATTTCTATGCAGCTCTTCATGAAACTGTATACACTTAATTTATGTCATAAGGAGTAGAATGCAATTTGTGATCTCAATAAAATTGAAACTGGTGGGTAACCTATATGAGATGATTTGTTCTGCACAGATATCTATATTTAAAAATTGAAAGCAAAAATGAAGGTCTTATTGACAAACTAACATCATCTGTGTCAAAGCAGTATGAGGGGGTATAAATGATAATGAGTGATAGCTCACATTTGAAATGTTCATACATGTAACATCGGTACATAATGCTGTGACCTTCATGCTACAATGTAGAGACCTGCCAAACATCCCTGAGACTGATCTCACACTGATGCCCCTGTTGTTTGTTGACACGGCAGGCTGTGATATGCCTGAACTGGATCTGCCAGAGGAAATATCTAAGGGAACGAGGGTGAGTGCATAAAAGTAATCAAGTGTTACGAAGGTTGACTGTATTAAAATGGGAACATTAGAGTTTTGATTAAATTATTGACAAATGTCTAAAATGTTGAATGCATTTGAAGAAGAGAATGCGAATTTAGATCAATTTTAAGTATTGTGGTTAAAGTGTGTACTGTATTAAAAATCTATGGTGTTTGATTATGCCATATTGAGTACAAAATAAATATTACGCAATTTATTTTCAAATCAAAATGCACAGTTTTTGTGAACATCAAAGAAGTTTGAATTATAAGAGTGTTGCCCTTGGAAAATGTGTTTTAATGCATGTGTGTTGTGTGGTTCCAGATTAGACTGTGCAGTCCTTACTGACTAATCAGGGTTGACTCTCTGCTTAACTGGGATCTGTGATAATTAAAGACTTACTTTAAACATAAATACTGTAAAAGCAGAAAGTATCATTCATGATTAGCCTTTGCAAAGAAAATGAAGAGTCACCCATGCCCTATAGACATGTGTGTTGTTCATCTAGGTCTGTCATATCGTTCTTTTACTTTTTTATTCCTTCTAACAGGTCAAGTCTTCAATTATGTCAGTTATGCTTAAGTCTTTCAAAAGTGTTTGATTGATTTTAGGGGAAGCTGACATTGTTAGGCAACATGTAGAGAAATTACTATTTGTTGGATTGAAGCAGGAAGAGATAGCTGTCATTGCACCTTATAATTTACAGGTAAAACTTTTAAACTACATTACATTAATTGCTGAAATATTTACTGTGATTGTCTTAGAGAGTTATAATTATAGCTGAAATTTTTGTTTGCCACATGTTATAATGTATTATATATAATTATAATGTATTTGTGTAATTAAGGCAGCAATAATGTAATTATATATAATTATAATGTATTTGTGCAATTAAGGCAGCAAAAATTACAACATACATCTATGCTAACTGTTTTTTATAATATGCACACTGAATTCAAAGCAAGGTAGTCTAGGTAGCAATGCTGATGCAAAGACATGTATCAATAGACCTGTTTGTTCATCCCTTCATCTGTCTGTCCACATGAAGTGTACCCTACGTGAATCCTAAATGACATTTTTTGTTTTAAAATCAATACTGCTTTCTACAAAGCTTTGATACGTGCATGTATGTTGTCTATGGAGTATCAAACACCCCCATCACCTGACCTCATTTTGACCTTGACATTGACCTTTGTTGGTTTTAGAATAATTCGGAAGGTCTATATTCCTGGTGTATCCAAAATGATTCATTTTGTTTTAACATCAGTATCGCTTGCTACAAAGTTTTGATACTTGAATGGATTTTTTTTATGATCATTCTCAACACACTCACATCACTTGACCTTACCTTGACCTTGATAATGACTAACTTGTGGACAAACTCAGAAAGTCAAACTCAAATTGTCTGGTCAGTTGATATCAAAACCGGTAGTAATAAATGACCACACCCCACATTATACCCCCTCTCAACCCCCCCCCCCCCCCAAAAAAAAAAATTTTTTTTCCTTTTTTTATTTTTGAAAGATCGTCTAATAAATTATTGAATATGAACAATTTCCCCATGATGGCTTACGTTATAATGTCAAGCACTTGAATAGTTGAGCGCGCTGTCCTCTGACAGCTCTTGTAATTGTTACATTGACCTAATATTCTATTAAATCTCAAATGATGCTTACACGACTGCCACCAGTGACACTAGTGTTTATGATGCTCCCCCAAAATTTTTTGGGTGGAGCATATAGTCCCCACTTCGTCTGTCTGTGCGTGTGTCAGTGTGTCTGTCCGTCCGTGCACAATTTTTGTTCGTGCTATTTCTTAATAAATGACCGGAATTCAATTAACTTTATGGGAAGCTTCACTACCAAGAGGAGATGTGCATATTATCAGCCGTTTCTGGTCGGATGATTTTTCACAGAGTTATGGCCATTTGAAATTTTCCATTAACTGTACATATAGTGCAATTCTTGTCCGGGCTTTTTCTCAGCAACTCATGACCGGAAGTCAATGAAACTTTATGGGAAGCTTCACTACCAAGAGGACATGTGCATATTATCAGCGGGTTCTCGTCTGATGATTTTTCACAGAGTTATGACCCTTTGAAATTTTCTATAAACTGTACATATTCAATGAAGCTTTATGGGAAGCTTACTACCTTGAGGAGATGCGCATGTTATTTGTGGGTTCTAGTTAGATGATTTATTTAGAGAGTTATGGCCCTTTGAAATTTTTAAGTTGCTTAACCATCCATCGTATTATTTTGTCCAAAGTAATGCCCCTCAAGACGTTTCCTTTTATCTGAATATATAGTGCAATATTGTGACAAAACAAAACTTTGGGGAGGATCACCCGTCTCCGACGGTTTCTTGTTGAAAAAACAGCAGCTGTTATAACCATGTTATTGATAATGTTCACTTACTTAACATAATGCCATACTGGTATCCATTCTGCATATTTGAGTTATTTTGCCTTAATTTTATGGAGCCTTTAATCCATACAGTTTGCAAGCAGACAAGCATGTTTGAATGATTAATGGTCTTGTTTGTTATAGGTGGAGTTAATCAGACTTAGGCTTGCTGAGAAGTACTCTGCAGTGGAGGTGAAATCAGTTGATGGATTTCAGGGGAGAGAAAAAGAGGCGGTGGTGATCTCCCTTGTTAGGAGCAATGATAAAGGTATCATGTGTGTCTGTATGTGGAGGTTTTTTTGAAACTTTTATCCATCTCTGATATTGAATTAGTTTTTGTGTGCCATTGTTTCTTACTTACTTCAATTTTTAATCAATTGGTTGACCTTATAACAAGTGTGTCTTATAGACTATTGATCTCAGAGTCATAAAACCAACAAGAAACAACAACCTACAAACTGTTATACATGTATATTTATGCCCCCCTTCACAGTTTTAATTTATTATCTTACAACAGCTTGGTTTTTAAAAGTAATAAAGAAGACTAAGAAAACGCCATTTTTTGCATGTTCAGGAGACGTTGGATTCCTGTCAGAGAAACGTAGAATCAATGTGGCAGTAACGAGGCCCGCCGCCACCTTGCAGTGATTGGTGACAGCGTCACTGTGAGTAACGACCCATTCTTGAAGACGCTCATCGAGTATCTCATGACTGAGGGAGCAGTCCATAGCGCGGAGGAATATAACACAGGTAGGGGTCTGAGTTTGCATAGCTCTTTAGGAATATTGTAACTTAAAATGTATGAAGGTGGAACATTTTGGATCATTTTAATTGTGAAATTTGATTACTATAATAACTCCAAAAATTTAGACTGAAAAGTATTCAAAAAATTACCTGTGTCGAAAATGTAGAGACAAAATAAAGTTGTCCGAATATTGTAATTATATTGAAATAAATGTACAATAATTTTCTTTTGATTCTTTTTCTCTGCTTGAAAAATAAATTAGTAGAACTTCACAGCTTTGTTTACTCGTGCCTGATATTGAACCAAAAGTAAAACACAATACTTACTGCTTCCGTAATAGATCGACACTGTTTTAAACACTGTTGGGTGAATCCTTTACTTTTTACTCGTATACATGGTTATGTACCGGTGACCAATTACGTGAATGTAATGGTCAATTTCCCTCAGGCCTGCCAGGTCAAAAACTAGGTCACGGGGTCACCTTGTGCGTTTTAAACATTGAGCATGGGTGTCCGCTCTCTAATTCAAGTAGTTTTTCATCCCAGCTTCACCAAACTTTGTTAGAAGTTGTATCTAGATGATCTTAAGGCCAAGTTCGAACATGGGCCATGCCCGATCAAAACTAGGTTACGGTCACTTAGTACAGTTTACACATTCAGCATTGTTTCCGCTCTCTAATTCAAGTAGTTTGCATACGATCTTCACACCACTTGGTCAGAAGTAGTATCTAGATGATGTGTAGGTCAATTTCGAACACGGGTCAAAAACTAGGTCACAGAGTCACTTAGTGCGTTTTTAAACATTGAGCATTTTTTTGTTAGACAACATGCAAAATATTCTGTGTCAATGCGGCATGTGGGGGTATTGGTCACGTCTGTGACAAAGCTCTAGTTTGTCCTTGCAAATATAGGTGCTTGTAAGCTGACAAACGTTGATTGATAAATCTGTTACAAATAAGAGGCAATATGAGGAATATGTGTATTAATCAAAAATTGATTTTGATATGGTTACGGATATAAGGGAATATAATCTGGATTCCAAAAGTATTGTATCTAGGCTGATACATCTTGCTATGTGGATAGAGGTTTTTATTGTGAATATGCTCATTACTTTAGCTTTCTTGGAAGACCAAAATTGTTGTTGGTATGGTTACACAATAATTGAAAACATAATCTGCATCCTGCCATAACTTAAAGGTACTTTAATAAGCTAACGTAATGTAAGTTATTGAGATCACTTTTTTTACTTGGACAACATTACTCCAGTAGGTTTTTGGTGACAGAGCTTGCATGTATTTGATATAT